>NW_009707381.1:125448-132228 GCF_000703405.1 Apaloderma vittatum
GCCATGAATTTGAGGAATCTTGCCAGGGAAGCATCCTTCTCAATGGGACGCATGTGTCTCAAAGATGCTTGCTTCAGTTTTCATGCAGATACACAAGCCCTCTTTTTCCAGGCTACTACCAAATGTCTTTGGATGGTAAAAAGGTGAATCCTGAGTCAATACATAGTGGATTTTTTTTTTCCCTCTGGTTTGCTTCTCCCTCCTGACAAATCCAGAAGCTAAATTTTGAAGTACAAGGAAAAGTGAAAAGGAATCTGAAGTTAATTGATTTGCTTTCCTTTGCATTTGCCTCTATTACAAAAAAATCTACAAACGGAAAAATACTTCTTTGACAGAGATAAAATCCTGCTCTTTTGGCCTTCTCAAGCTCAAGTAAGAGTTTGTTTTGATAAACCAATTGATGGAGCAAATTCAGCACTTTTGGCCTTTATCTTGCAACGGCTCCCATGCAGGCTGATCCGTGGACCCCCTGGTGCTCCTGTTGTGAAGACTCCTCCCTTCCAGATGTCACCAGAAGTGGACCATTAGTGCTTTTTAGAAGCAGCTCTGAGAAGAAATAATCATTTTTCACCTTGAAGTTACGATAACCAGCATTGCCCTATTAAGCAAAAAAATCACGTTTTGAATAATTTCTCTTCACTTAAGACAATCTCAGTTCTTCCAAACCAATTCTAACATAAAATGTTCCAGCATATTTCTCAACCTGAAAATTTCAATGGGTTATTGGAGGTGGAGGATCTATTGTCTGAAACAGGGTGTTCTGGGTATTTCATCCTTAGGAACTTGATAGTAAATCCTCTGCACAAAAGCTTTCTCAAGTAGACTAGCATATGTGAAAAAAAATAGAGTGGGAGAAGAAATTGTATCTTGACAGTAAATATAGCTTGCTCAATAAAAGAAAGGACAGAATCAGTTTGAAGAATAACATTTTCTTCTTACTGGACCCTATCTTTCCTACCAGAAAGCCAGTACAAATCCTTGTGCTATGTCTGCCTGGTATTGCCCTGTACACAGAGACTAACTTCATTTGCAGACAGCTGAATCCTCAGAGGAAAGTTTAAAGCAGTGATGTCTAGACCACTGATATGACTCATGAATGAAGAGCCTATAACCAATTCCACACTGCCTTCCTGGGTCTGGAAACTGCCTGAAGCTATAGCTCAAAAAGAAGAATTTATATATATGTGTGTGTGTGTGTTTTTCATTTAGCATTTATTATATGACTATTGATTTTGTGATCAGCTCTTACTTATTTTATTACCAATTATTTTTGGTGGTGGGAGATGATTAATGAGAGGCTCGGCTATGAGGAAAGTAAAGGAAGGAGCAGAAAGATAAGGTGGAAAAGGCTCAAGGGAAACAAGTAGGAAGATAGAGAAACAGAAGATGGGAGAGAGATTTTAGGAGCAGTCATGAAACTAGACTGAGAGTAGCACATACTCAGGTTCACATAACTTAAGTCACCATGTTGACAGAAAGACTTCTGCTCTAGACTGTTCGCTGGCATTACAAAATAAAATAAAATTGTTCAGAAAACACTTGAGGAAGAAATAATTGTCAGTGATGTCTGTAGGAGGACAATCAGCAAGGTAGCAGCCCTCCAAAAGAATATTAGGACTGAGCTAAGCAGAGCAATAAAAGGGCATCAAGAATTTGAGCTTACGTCAGAGTGCAATGTGGATTCTGCCATAGCTGGAGAGAAAAGGAATGAGCTAATAAAAACAATGTGCATTTGCATACAGGGGAAACCAAGCCACCAAACTGACTGGTGGAGCAGCCAGGCCATACTCCCAAGGGAACAGCAGTTTAACCAACAGATGTTTGCTCAAATAGCAAACATGTGGAATCTTCCGGTGATGGATTTATTCAAATCCAGATGGCCAGGAGCCAGGAATACGAAAAAGAAGCAGGGTAGAAATTATATTTATAGCTCTTTGCTGGCCCAGCAGATTACACTTTTTTCATGAATGAGAGAGACATCAGTTAGCAAGCTCTAAAATGTCCTGATTTTTTGAGGTCTTAGAATGACAGGACCCAATTCATTCAGACATGGAAAAAAATGTTAGCTGACCAGGAGGTTGCAGAATTCTTCAGAAATGTCTTTACTGCTGCCCTTGTTTCAGTTGGGATTCATGGCATGTGTCTAAGCATAGGAAATGTCCCAGCTTTTTTGATTAGAATCCTAGGGTTTTTTTCTTAGAATAAATCTAATGTACGCTCCCCATGAGCTCCGTTGTCAGGTATCTCAGGCTTTCTAAACTTCTTTAGATAGCCATTGTAGCTCACAGGGAATTAAAATGCTTGTGTGTGTGCTTTTAGATGACACAAAGCTGATCTAGTTCCCCTGTCACATACCAATGGACAAGGATAGTGGTTGATATTTCACTGAACTTGCTTATAAACTGTTGCTTTTTCCTTTTTATGTCGAGGTAGTGCTTTGGGACCTATCTCCCAGTCCAGGATCTCTGGTCTGTCCAGGATCTCTGGTCTATGGACACAATATGTGTACAACAGAAGGAGAGTCTGTTTTCAGAAGATTAGATCCAAGAGACAACAGATGAAAACAACTGCCAACAAAGTACAAAGTAATGCTGGAACTAAACTGCTCAAATGGAAAAAGACTGGCCATGTCCCATTTTCAGTTTTGGAGTTCCACTATGCAAATTTATAAGAAATAAGTCTCCTGGAAGAGATCCCATTTATTCTACCGTTAAGGGAAAAAAACCCCAACTTTAAGAACATTAAAAAAAAAAAAAGAACACTGGTCAGGAGTTCAGAGAGTTTTAATAGAGGTCTTCAAAATTAGGTAAAAGCCATATTTTGCAAAATAAACCAGCTTCTAATTTTCAGACATACCACTTGGACTTAGGAGGTAACTTGTGCTTTTCATCTCTCTGTTTCTATCTCTGTTGTCTCCTGCCTGAGATTGCAAGGTCTCAGAGGAAGAAGCTGCATTTTTAGTTGTGTGTTTGCACAGTGCTAAAAGCAGATTGGGATTCCTTTGTGTTAAGCGCTACACAAATATGTAGGAAGAGAGTAGGTTCTGCCCCAAAAGGACTGTCAATCTGTTATAAACAAGCCAGATAAAGGATGAAAGAGGGAATGGTTGGAAAGGTACCAAAGGTCAAATCATGGCAGGGCTACACATAGGACATAGTCTGACATTCAGCATGATATTCTGCCACTGGACTACTCTGTTGCAGTGATTGCACTGGGAGCAGTTTTCCTGTGCTATGTTAATTTATCAGAGGGAAATGTTCAGGGCTGTGAGGTGGTGGAGTCTCCTTCTCTGGAGACATTCAAAACCCGCCTGGATGCCTTCCTGTGTAACATCGTCTAGGTGTTCCTGCTCCGGCGGGGGGATTGGACTAGAAGATCTTTCGAGGTCCCTTCCAGTCCCTAACATTCTGTGATTCTGTGAGGTATTTTGCCTGTTTAAGAAAGGAGGAGAACACCTGAGAAAGTGTATTTGTTTGAAAGCTTGCAGATGAAGCATAGTTTGCAAGAAGGGAGTAGTACTGTTATTGTGCTAAATGAAGTAGATGAAGACCTGAAGAAACGCTTGTATGTATGAAGACATTAGGGTGAGTTTGTTGGTTTGGGTGGTATTTTTTTGGCAGATTGTATCATTTGGTTTTGTAAAGTCTGTAGCTTCTCTCTAAAAACTTTATTGTGCTTCGTTCTTAATACCACTACAGCTGTAATGAAGATGTGTGATGCAAGCGAGGTTGTCAAAGTATCTTCCATTTTTCTACCATGCTTTTTCTACAAACGGACTGGAACATTTCTTAGTGGAGAGATGTTTATTAGATATTGTCCCAGCAGAGAAATGTATATACCAAGATGTTCAGGTGCCCATAGTACAGGGGCTGTGGAGTCATTTGGACCGGAGATGCCAACTTCAGCCCTAGCATAGAGGGTTTCAATACTATACAAATGCAGCAGGCAAAAACTTCTTTTTTTCTAAAAGTCTTTGTGAGAAGCATGGGAGACAATGTAGTTGCTGCTCTGGGAAGTTTTGCATTTCACTCAGTCAATTTAATATCCAGTGAGAACCAAATACACCACCCTCAGTGCTTGACACCGTGACTTGAGTGCCTCAACTGTTGAGTTGAAATCCTATTCCTGTTGAACCTCATGGATATATGCCCCTACTGACTTTGATCTCCATTAAGGTGTGAGAGAATGATCACGAGCTCAAGATTTTGCCCTGGGAGCAGAGGCAATTCTAGCCTGTGAAAAGCACACAGAATTTCACAAGATTGCAGGAACTGCTGTGCAGTGTCCACTGAATGTTAATGTCACTCAAAGAGACTGAGATATGTGATGAAAAAAAACCTCCTCTGCCTAATTTCCTAATGCTAAAAAGAAATACTGTGAGTCCTGCAAGACTATGTTGGGCAGTTTCAAAGTATTTTGTCATATGTCAGTTAAGTGTATAAATCCATAATACAAACACATCATCATGTCTGTCTTTAAAAAACAACCAAAAAAACCACCAAAAACAAAAAAAACACCAGTCCCTTTATTAAAAAAAAAATTAAAAAAACCCTTGTTTAATATTCTGGGAACATTGTCCAGTGAAACATTTATCTTCCCTATAGTCCAGTAAAATTAGTGTAGAGCTGCCAAAACTCATCTTAAAACCTAAATGGAAAAATCCTGCAACTTTGGCTCATCTACATGGGATGATTATTGTACAATGCTTCTCCAGGTTTAATTAATCTTATTTTAGTCATTAAAGTTCGTTGAAAAGGATTTGATTTTAAGATTTTTATATACTACTAGGCACAGCTAACTTTGAGTGAAGAGCTCTATTAGTGTTTTTTCCGTCAGTTTAGACTCTTTTTTTTTTTCTGTAGTTAATCCTTATCCATCTATCTTTATGATTTCAGTATTGTTTCATGTAGTCCCACACTTTGACCAAACTCTTAATTTACACATTTGGCTTGGCTGAGTCCCTTTCACCCTGCCTACAAATTTATCCCATGTCATCTCCTCATAGCAATTTATAACCTCTATAAAATGTCATGTTGAGTCACTTTTTATGTTTCGGAGTAATGGTTAGAAAGAATTGCATAAGGAATCAAAAATCTAATGAGTTGTACATTATTTTGCTATTTATAACTAGAGAGCAGTCATTGACAATATCTGGCAATTTTACAGCTAAGAGCCCAGACTATTGTGCTTTTGAATATAATTTATTAAGCAAATAAAACTCTTATTGGTAGTGGGTCCTGTTAAATCTGTGGCACCGCTTGAGCTTCGGGCCTATACAGCTGTGGAAGTTTCATAGTACCTGCATATATCTTGGATGTCTGGACACTAGTATTTTACACTTACTTCATAGTTTTATTTATTCAATTGCTTTTATGCTCTTGATTGGGCTGTAACCAGCCATTTATAGTAGAAACCTTGGATGGGGAATGAGGGGGCAGTGTGAGAAATAAAATGCATTTGTTCTGGGAAGATTTATGTTTTATGAGGCATAAGTCCAGGCAGTGCAGAAAATGGCCAAAATACTAGTGGCTTGCACCAGTATGAAAATAATATTGGAAAACACCACTGAGGGCAAAAAATTTACTAGTGTAAAATCACCATGCGATAAGCGAGAATGAATTCAGCATTCAGTTCCTCAACTGGTTGTGGAAGCTTAATTCCTTTCTTTCCTTGACTAACTTCTCCTGATAAAGTTGTTTGACTCACTAGAAGTCTTGTAACACTGCGGGGGATTAATATAATCTCAATGCATGAGTTCGTAGGTGTGTGTGTAGGTAAATAAGTTTGGCTTTATTTCTTTCACAGTGATTTGTATCTAGCAGGAAGAGCTCTTCTGTTTGGGTTTGGGGTTTTTTTTAATGCTTAAATGATTGTGGTTCTTGTTGCCCTCCTGACTCATATGGATGTAAATCAGGTTTATTTCCCCTGCAATTAGTGAGATTATTCCAATATAAAACAAGCATAACCAAAGCCCACCTGTATCATACATGTTAGAGGAGTAAGACCAAAGATTGCTCGCTTATCCATGTGGCTAATGTGTTTGTCATTTGATTAGATCTTGCTATTTGCATAATGCTTTAAAACGAATTAGAAGAACAAGGTGCTGTGGTACTTGCATAAACATTTGCTGTGGGTAATAAAAGCAGTTATTAAAAACTTTATCTTCTCAACATCCATTTTACCTGGTGATAATTTAACAGAATTCAGGAGACAAGATAGTGGATAGCGAAACAGCGAGGTATGTGTTTGTATGTGTTAAAACGGGTAACTTGCACTGACTGGTGTGTGCTACTGACTTTTCTTTGGATAAATTGCTTTTCCATTCTTGAGAGGCCAGTTCTGTGTGTGAGAAATAGCAGGGGGGCTGGAAGATCACATACTGTTCCTGTGGCTTGGTTTTGGGAGGTTTTTTTGTCACCCTCAATTGCAGGTTGTTTGGGAGCTCCTCTGCATTCTGCAGCCAGGTTTTGGAATGTCTTCTGTCGTCAGGACTGTTGTTATTACTTTTCACAGAATTGTTGAGGCTGGAAAAGACCTCTGAGATCGTCAAGTCCGGCCTATGTTCCAACACCACCACCTTTGCTAGACCAGGGCACTAAGTGCCACATGCAGCCTCTCATTAAACACCTCCAGGGATGGTGACTCCACCACTTCCCTGGGCAGTGCATCCCAGTGCCTGAGCACCCTCTCTGTGAGGAAGGGGTTCCTGAGATCCAACCTAAACCTCCCCGACACAGTTTCAGGCTGTTCCCTCTCGTCCTGTCACTGGTTGCCCAGGAG
>NW_009707381.1:132588-152658 GCF_000703405.1 Apaloderma vittatum
CCCAGCACTCCCAGGTCCCTCTCTGCTGGGCTGCTTTCCAGGCACTCCTCCCCCAGTCTGTGGCCCTACAGGGGGTTGTTGTGGCCAAAGTGTAGGACCCTGCACTTGGTGTTGTTGAACTTCACACCACTGGCCTCGGCCCATTGACCCATCCTGTCCAGGTCCCTTTCCAGAGCCTTACGACCCTCCGGTAGATCAACGCTCCCCACAACTTGGTGTCGCCTGCAAACTTACTAAGGGCAACTCAATCCCCTCATCCAGGTTGTCAATAAAGTTGTTGAATAGGACTGGGCCCAGTACTGATCCCGAGGAGACACCACTGGTCACTGGATACCAACTGGATGCAGCACCATTCACTATCACTCTCTGGGCCTGGTCATCCAACCAATTTTTTACCCAGCAAAGGGTGCATCTGTCCAAGCTGTGGGCTGACAGCTTTTCCAGGAGGATGTTGTGGGAGAGACTCTGTCAAATGCTTTGCTGAAGTCGAGGTAGACCACATCCACAGCCTTCCCCTCATCCACTAGACGGATCACCCAGTCATAGAAGGAGCTGAGATTGGTCGGGCAGGACCTTCCTTTCCTAAACCCACGTTGGGTGGGCTTGATGCCCTCGTTGTCTTCTATATGCTGCTTGATGGCACTCAGGATGATCTGCTCCAATTGTTAATATTTGCTTCAAAACATTGTTCTGCCCAGAACTGTTTGGAAATGCTTGGTGCTCGTGATGTGGCTCCTCGGTGCTGCCCATCATGGTGATGTCTGTTATGGAGCATGTGTTTTTGCAGTGCTATGCTGCCTCATTCCATGTCAGATTTAGCTTTTAAAATAGTCTCTGCCTCCTTTTTTTTTTTTCCCAGAGAAGAAAAGGAAAGCATGCCTTAGGCTGGTTCAGAAGGCACCAGTGGGTTGAAAAGTCTGTGAGAATGAGCAAGCCTTCTTCCCGCATTAGTATTAACCAGGATATCCTGTTCCTTGATCATCGCCTCAAGGACAAGGGACATTTTATATGCAGTATACCTTGGTTTGTGGCTGAGAAAAGAAGAGACTTCATCCATTTTAGGAATCTTGAAAGGGGGTGGCCATGGCAGGGAGTGAGGAAAAGTTAATAGGAAACAGGTTTAGAAAAATATTATATCTGTCCTTCTGGGTGAATAAATCAGTGACTGAAACAGCTTGATAGCTGTAACCATAACCTACTACACTGCACAGAAATAAATATTCCCTTTAGGTCACTGTCTACATACCGTATCGTATCTGTGTGCTTGGCAACAAGTTCCTGCCATGTGCAGTAGACAGTTGTGAGAGAGCAGACAGAGGATGGTAGAGTTGCGGGGTTTTTTAACGAAAAATAATTGGAAGAATATAATTTCTGGATTTTAGTAATGCATCACTTAGATTTCACCACATCGTGATTATGTGCTGTGTGCCTGGGATATAATTTGATTGCCTATGCAAACACAGCTAAACCCTACCTGAACGATCGGGTAGCTGTGCTCTCCTCAGTAGCACAAGTAACTTCATACTGGATCAATTTTCAGTTGCATTTTGTGTCACAGTGCTTATACTCCTATAAACAGCAGGAGAAACTAGCTGTTAGAATGTCTTCAGCATTACTAGCTTGAATTAAGTTTCATTTTCTACACCCCAAGTCATTCTTACATCTCGGGGAAATACTTTCAAATTAATTTGAAAATGAAGGTGGCAAAGGTCTGTACATATTTTTTTTCTTTAAATTATTAGTTCCTGCTTATTTTCAGTACTGCCTTATAAACTAAAACACCTAGGCTTTGCATTTCATACCTAGCAACCTGCTTTTCTTCATTACCTTCTTCCTTTGCCTCCCCCACCCCCATGTATCTGAGCTGCCGCAGCAACTATAGCTCTGAAAAACTTTGTTAACTACAAATTTTCATTCAGATTTACTGACATAAGCATGTTACAGAGGGGGAGTGTTGGCCATCACCTTTACAGTGTTTCTCTAATTATTGAACTAGTACCTCTAGGGTCCAGTAAAGCTTTGCCTTGTTAGTAATAAAGTAACTGAACTACCTTGTCTTTATTCCTTTTCTGTTATTTTTCTTCTTTTTTTCTTTTGACTTCTTTGGTGCTTTCCGGCCTTACTAAAGGGACCCCCACCTACTGCAGTAAATTGTAGCTGTAGTCTTGATAATACAGTACTTGGACAATAAGGTCTCAAGGGGTGCTTACTGAAAGAGATTAAACTGTAATTAAACTGCCCTGTGAGTAAGAAGGAAAAGGGAAAAAAAAAAGATTTGTGGTTTTCATAAAGCAGAAGAAAATACATTCACTGGTGTTTACAGCCTGGAGACTTTTTTTTCTTTTTTTTTTTTCTGGATGTCTTGACTACAAAACAATCTTATTTTTAGCTGGAAAGAGTAGTAGTGCCATATCAATCCCACAATCCTGTTCTTTGAAATAATTGCACCGAGTTAGTCCCCAGTCAGCACTAACTGACTCTAAAGCAGGAAAGAAACATTTAACACACATGCGTAGAAGTGATTGAAATTTACCATAAAAGTATGGATTTATGTAAGCAGTGTGCAGTTCTATGTATATATATTTTAAATGAAACCTTAATTGGACATGCAGCTATATAATATCCTTTTGTTTAGCCTCCAAATTGTGTTAGAGGGGATAGGAGTCTTTTGTTGTTGTGGGGTTTTTTTAGTTTGGGATTTTTTTCTTTTTTTTTTTTTGGGGGGGGGGGTGTTAACCCCTCCTCTTATCAGCTCAGCTATTAAATATTGTGGCTTTCCAGCTATCAGTCTCCGATCAGCACAGTTAGTGCATTTTACCTTCCAAGGAAGTGCACTTTGAGCCAGCTGGAGCACGAAAAATGTAGGAGCTGGAGAAAGTCATAATTGAAACAGGCGACTGCTTCAGTACAGACAGGAAATAAAAGGAAGACGGGGCCCTTCAATGTATTAAATTAGATGTTTCAAATTCAGACAGTATCAGGAAAAAGACGACTTATGTTTGAAAAAAAAAGGTAACAGTAAGTTCATTCAGCTGAACACCCAGCCCTCCCTTCTTCCCCCGTTAACATGTGTTTTTGCTGGAATCTTACTCTGATGCACTGAAGGGTAGAAACTACACAGGCCCCTCAGCTTGCCAAACAACGGAGTAGCAGGTCCCTATACTAATGTTATATCATCCATATTTTCTCCTCCTTCAGACAGTCCTTGGGTATACTCTTTCTGTAAATTAAGCATGAAATTACCTTGGGCTCAGGAAACAGGATTTCAGCTGTTCAGTAGTTAGAAGTAAAAGAATACTGTACCTTGTGCAAAAACATTTCCTGCACGTTAGTTTGAGAGATGCCCATTTTACCTCTCTGAACACAGTATGTGCTTGCGTATATTAATTATATGTGCGTTGCTTCCATTCAAACTAGTTCTTTCTTGCTGTACAGCCACCATCTAGTGTTGCTGACTTGCATGGTTTTATCGTGCCTGCAGAGCTTTCTCCTTAGACATGTGGATGTGAATATGTGTAGTGCATGATGACAAAGCGTCAAGATTTAATTAGCTCAAAGTTTAAAATCACCATATTATTCCTAAGTAGGTATATGTGAGCTCTTATGGATCATTCCAAGCAAGTGCTACTGGAACACCCATATTATGCTGCACCATTGTGCAGTCAGTGAATCTGTGACGTACATTTTATTTATGCAACTGGTTTTGTTTTGTTTGCTTTACAATTTAATAGCAAATTATTGGAGCTAGTATTTGTATTCTTTTGTCTTTGCTATAAGATATATCACGTTTTAAGAGCATCTAAAAAGACAACATTAGAACTTGTCAGGATGATTTCAAATTCAAAACGTAATTTTCATTGTGATGAAAAGCATTTTTTCAGTTAGTAATGGAAAATATTATCTTTTCCCTCACAACTGAAATCTCTGTGTTTTAAACTATGAAGCAAAGAACACACCAAGGTGGGCCAGAATCTCTTAAAGGCTGACCAATCGGATACATCTTTCTGTGCACCTTGAAGCCTACTAAACTTGGCACTTTAGGAAAAATGAAATCTTTGACTCAGAACAATTAGGGCTTACAAAGCATATAAATTACTGCAAGAATGCTTCTAATCACTCATTTACCTTCTAAAATGCCTCAAGGGTTTTGGATTAGAAAAGAGCCATTGCAGAGATGAAGAGGCATTTTAGAAGCAAATGGATATTGAGGAACTCTTTTTTTTTGTTCATATTTTTTTCGTATCTTAAGAGAAATGGGTTTGGGGCATATAGTGTGTAAACGAAAAGCTATTTATTGAAACAACAGGGTTTTTTAAGTGAAACACATACATGGAAACCTGATAAGGAAGCTGGAGGAGTAGAAGAGGAAAAGATGAATCACAAGAGAAAGTAAATTTCTTAGTCATGTTATGGTTTTATGGTTCTGTGCAAGTTTTTCTTTTCAAAATACTTGATTTTGCATATTATCTTCATTTGAACTGTGTGGATTGTTCCTTCTTTTTTAAAAAAAGAAATCTTTCCTTTCTTCTATCTTTTGTCAAGGGAAAAAAAAGGGCATGCTGCCCTTTTTATATCTACACAAGGGCAAATTATATCCTAGAAAAATCAGATGACAGGAAGGCAAAACTTGATACAATGATCTTTCGCATCCTTCCATCTGGTCAAGTGAGGAGGTGTTGGAACTGTTTGACTAGAGGAAATTATTTGCAATGAGGGTTCATCTGGTTAAGCAAAAGTATATCTATACTCAACGTGCAAATTTCTGTATCTGTTCCCTAGATTCCTAGAGCATTGTCATTCTTGCTATGTTTCTTGGTAGGATTTTCAATATTTTTAAAGTTAGCACTGCAGCACCACTTTTTGCATTGGAATCTCTCACTGCAACAGGCAAGTAGCACAAAGCTCTGGAAAGTTGCCCAGATAGAGGAGAAAAACAGAATGTTTGGTTGATATCTTATGCTGAACCATGGGGACAGAAAGTACTGGAAGAAAGACATTGAGGTGCTGAAGTGGGTCCAGAGAAGGTCGAGTGAAGTGGGTCCAGTGAAGGGTCTGGACAACAAGTCTTATGAGGAGCAGCTGAGGGAGCTGGACTCGTTTAGTCTAGGGAAGAGGAGGCTGGGGAGAGACCTTATCTCTCTGTACAACTACCTGAAAGGAGGTTGTAGTGAGGAAGGATCGGTCTGTTCTCCCAAGTAACAAGTGATAGGACAAGAAAAAAAGGGCTCAAGTTGCACCAGGAAGGGTTTAGATTGGATATTAGGAAAAATCTCTTTGCTGAAAGAGTAGTGAAGCATTAGAACAGGCTGCCTGAGGAAGTAGTAGAGTCACTATACCTGGAGGTGTTCAAAAAACATGTGGCACTTTGAGACATGGTTTAGTAGTCATGGTAGTGCTAGGCTGGTGGTTGGACTTGATCTTAGAAGTCTTTTCCAACCTTAGTGAGTCTATGACTTGATAAGGTAGATTGTTCTTGGTGATATCCATGGGTTGCAGGGTTTTGAAGGGGGTTGACTTCAGTGGTTTTAGATATTTTTGCGTATGAGTTTGGTGGATTGATTGGGGTTTTTTTCCTGTTTACAAGATAGATGGGAGATGAAAAATGCTTTTCTTCTTGCTGCTTAATTTTACCTAGATGTTATTCAGTATACATGCATGCTTGTAGAATTTTAAATGCAGGAGATTTCTGTTACACAGCCCCCTATCTGGCCATCCCTTTTTTATGTTGTAAATGAAGGACATCACACTACCTGCTTTTGCTGTTAAAAATAATATCAGGAAGCATCCCTAAAATTGAGCTTGAAAATATGTGACTGTGTTAAAGGATACCCCATGTTATGAAGATGCCTTTTATAATCTTTGTTTACATTGTTTGAACAGTAGTCATCCAGTGAAAGTATTTTTATAGTTGGCATTTTGGAAAACTTTCCCAGTGATTCAGCTTATGATGGGCTCTCTGCAGGAAAGATGTATTGTATTGTGCTACGGTAAAGTATGCTTCCGGGAAATTATCATTGCAAAATCTGTGGGAAAAAAATAACATGTTTTCGCTTGATATTGTGAGCAAAATGGCACTGTCAAGTGTGAGCTGTGCTTATGTGCTGTGAAATGTGAGAGGTGTGTGCACAGCCTGGGCACAAAATAATGAAATAGATTTATTTCTTCAGATGCCAGCTTGCATCTCTGAATAGTGGATGCTTGAATTTAATAGCAGCCTTCTCCAGAACTTCCATATAAAACCAAGCCAAAGCCAGGATTCCCGAAGACTTAGGGAGTGATTGCAGCTTGATGTGAGCGTAATTAAGCTGGCTCTTTGCTAGGTCTTGGAGGAAGTGAAATGTGTCTCTGAGACAGCACAGATTTCAGGCACGGAGTATTTCCTTGAAGGGGCAGACCTTCACTAGCTATGGCCACAAAAAGCATGTGTAGGTGTGAGAGCTGAGAATCAATACAACATTTTTCACCTCAGATTTGTTAATTGTGCTGTGGTATAGTGGCATTTAGGTGTTCTGCCAAAGAGACTATTTGCATGCATAGGTGCAACATACGTTGAAGCTAGGGCAGTCTCCAAGTCCTGCTGCCAGTGGTGGATCTGAGACTTGAATTCAAGAGCTGCTCCCAAATTGGGATGCTGTGGTGCTCCAGGAGCAAGGAGCTGCTGGGGTGGCATGGGGACTTGCAAGCAGAAAAGCCTGTTCAAAGCAGCACTTGGTGGCTGCTTCCATTTGTGACTGGAGATTGTTCATCTGGAGAAATCCACAGGTTCATCACTTACTGACAGAGGAGAGGTGTGACCTTCTGCGTTGTTGACAGACGGCTGACTGCAGTGGGATGGTAAGGCCTTGTAATCAACGTGAGTGCTTTGATGAGATGTGCACTGAGAAGGAAAGGGTCTGAGTATAGCTCCCCAAGCTGTGTTTGAGGATTTGCCATGTTCTCCATTTGTCCAATCTTTCTAAGTTACATATGAAGAAAGCTGGAAAAGTTAGGTTCAGTCTGGTTCCAGTGTTAACCTCTTTAAAAGATTAATCTGACCTCATTAAACTGGTGTTGGGAGTGTGCTTTTTTCCCTGTTGTTTTACATTTCTTTATATTCATGACTCTTAACTTTAAAAAATAGTCAAAAATCAGTAGGTTTTTTTCTGTCAAGGGTAAAGCAAGTTTGCGCGTCGCAGGTTTACGTCACAAATAATTTATTTCTGCCCTAGTCATCATAAAAGCTTTCTGCCAGATTAACAGAAACCAGAATTTGGGCCCACAGTCTGCACAGACTTTTGTGCACTTCCCTAATAGTTTCTTATTTGCCTACAGCGGAAGAATGAATCAGGAATTAATTAGTGCATCAGGAGATTCTCACCCCTGCTTCCTGTCTTTCTTTTGTATTTCATTTTTGTCCCTGCCTTCCAAACTGATGTTCCTAGGCATGTAATGATATGCAGCTCTGCCTTACAGAGGCTGATAGGAAATATTCCTTCATTCACTGTTCCTGTCTTGCATTTTGGGTTCGACTTGAGGGTTTGGTGCCAGACTGCCAGCAATTGCCTAGCTTTGAGAAGAAACAGCAGCCGTGGGGTTTTCTCATTACTTTTACCTGAAGTCATCATTTGGGCTAGTTGTGCAGGAAGATACATAGATCTTTGCAAACCTTTTTGGCAGAGTTGGCTTGAAAATCGTATTTGTAATGAAGCTGAAATCCAGAGGATATTTAGGAGTTTGCTAAAAAAGTTTCTCATGTCTCTGTGGGAATGTTGGCTGCAGCAGGTGCCAGCCTCCTTCTCATGGGCACTTACAGAGCCAGTTTGGGGAGATGTTCAACAGCACATGTAAGAGCAAGGTGCTGGTAGTCAGTAGAAACCAGGCACCTGCTCACCCTTTTACCTTAGAAAACTTCCCTCATAAATTTTGAGTCATGGTAAAGTCTTGTAAGGGAGAGCTATTAAGTCAAGTGAGCTTGGGTGGAAAAAAAGCACCCCTGACTGGTTAGAGCAAAAGCATGTTCTCCTGTCTGAGCTTGCTACACAAGGAAAAACAGTTTGGGGAAAGCACCAGCCTTGGATCTATAACGTGTTACCAGAATTTACGCAGAATATTTCAGTTGTTCTGTGGTAAATGGCTCCATGCAGGGGTTTTTTACTGTGATAAATGGAACGTAGCGTTTTCTGTTTGGTTTTACATTTATGTGCTGTTGCCAGAGTACCACTGTTGTGCCATGGAGCCATTCCCTCGCGCTGGGGTGGTTTGTTTCAGCAGCTGTCTCCCTGTGTGCTAGTAAGGACTTTACCAGTCTGACCTTATCTCCTCTCAGGTCTCTCATGCTCAGCTGTGCGGTTGGTTGTGTCCTTCTAGAAGCATGTACTGTAGTAATTGAGTTGTGCTTTCATTTAGGTAGCATTTTTTGTAGCAACTGATAAGGTGGTACTGAGTTCTTGATCAGCCCACCAGCTCTGGCTTGGGGGTACAGTGCTCTCAGAGTTGTCTTTTTCTTTCTTTTTTTTTTTTTCTCTGTAAAGTGAACATAGCATTTTTTTGCGTGCTCACATTCTGATGACCTTTCATAAAAGGCCAGGTTTTTTTCTGAAGATGTAGATATGCACAATCTCTCCTGCTTTCCGTTTTCCTTGCTGGTCTTCACATGCCTCCAAGAAGTCCCCTTATTTCTCTCTCTCAGCCTTAACGTGCTCTCTGACATGACTTTGCTCTCTTAAAGCTGGCCCTGCCCAGGAAATGCAGTTGCATTTCAGCAGTGCTTTTTGTGGTCCCCACATCATTCACTATGTATCCCTGTGGACAGACGTTGCCTGGGATGAAAATCTCAGTGTTTCAATGTGTCAGAGTCTTAAGGACATAGATAGTTTATCTGAAAAATGAGGACGACAAAAAGGGACTGCGGCAGACCATGCTTTATGAAGGGTAAAATAAGTAAGAAGGCAGTGATGCTGAATGGTTTGATAGCCTTCTGAAAGTTAATTTTCTTTTATAGCTATTTGAAAGTGAAGCAAGAGATCTTATTTTAAAACACTTTTTTTTATATATATATTAAAAAAAAGCTTTATAAAGGAGTAAAGTTCTCCACTTAAAATTATTACTTCTCCTGAGCCAGAGTGATTCTTCAGGATCTGGTTACAGTCTGCTTAGACTCAGCAGCAATTAAATCAAAGTGATATTTAGATTCTATGAGCTGGAGTCTCCTTTCAGGCTGATAAACATCTAAAGTAACCACAGATTTACACCTAGGTAAACCCATGACTTCTTGGGGGCTATTTTGGACTTACACCACTCTAAGTGCGAAAAGAATGTGGCAATAAACGATGACAATAAAAATGCTTTATTAACCTGTTGTGAGTGCACTAAAGTCTTAATAAGCACATCTATTTACATTAGTATCCATTAAAACATAACGCATGCATTAGCTAATAAAAAATAAGGTTTAATGCGGATGCCAAGCTGTGACACTGTTGAACTCTTGAATTTTATCAGCCTGTGAGATAGGTCCCACTTAACAGAGCTGTGCCTCTCGTGTTTAGGGTGGTAAGCAGGAGCTAACAAGTTACCTCTTTTCATTCTCCTTTTCTAAGCTGTACTAAGAAATACTTCTGCATGCAAAGGCTGTGATAGCAAGACCCACAGTCTCGCTATGATGCATAAGCTTGGGACGCCAAATGGTGCTTGTTGTATTCGCACGAGTCAGCCTTGTAGTTGGCCGTCTTCTTTATTTATTATGGCACGAACACACTGTCAGTTCTTGAACAATCATGATGAAACTACACAAATGAGTAGGGTGATCAGGATCTGGAATTTATAAGTTGCCCCGGATGGCTTTGCTTCAGAGACACGGTACCAAACCTGAATTTACTCTTCTGTTTCCAGTATATGAATTTTACCAAAGTTCTCACTCAGTATAATCACCGTTTTATATCATCGCACAGTAATAACTGTCTAATATACTGTAAATTATTGTAGGTCTCTTTCTCTAATTTGTTCTCTGGGAGGAAACAGACCATTTTTATGAGAGACAAATGAAGCAGCGTTTCTCAGAAAGCAAAGCATGCAGATGACCATCTTATTATTAGAAAAGAGAAAACATCAAAAGATGAGGAGACGTTTGTATAATCATCCCAAGCTACTGTGGTCACCCTTTCAGCGAGCCTCCTTCAGTTTTCCCACCCCTTCCCTGCATGTCTCTGCACCAGGCCACTGCACAGCCTACAGTTGCTTATTGTGCAGACCATGGAAAAAGTGCAAAAAGGGCATCGTTCCTGGAAAAAATGCCCATACTCATGCTCAGAGAGGCTGAGAGCATTGAGTCAAGGCTGCTCCTGAGTCAAAGGTGGGCTGCCTGGGTGCCAATTCCACAGGCAAAAGGGCTTCAGCTGTAGCTTGATTCTACTTGCAGCAGAAACGTAGAAATTTTGAATGGGACCTGGATTTATTTTATTTTTGTTGCTGCAAATAGCTGGGACTAGCGTTTCTTGGCAGTTTCATTCACGCCTGCAGGTTTGCTTTTAGCTGGCTCCAGATGAGCCTCCAGGTCTGGATTTCTTTGTGAGCATATGGTCGCTGGTCAAAGGTGTCCTCACCACCCTCCCAGGCTGTTGCTTTCTTTCTTGACATGTTACACGTGCAATATCCAATGTTTTAGAAAGCCTGCCATTTGTCTGCATGTTTTTTTAAACATTTACGCTGTAATGATGTGAAAGCTTTTGCTTTTTAAAGAGTGAATTTGGCACAGTGGACGTTATTAAATGTAGTTTCAGCTTGTGCTGCTGATACTTGATGTTGGTCTCCAGAGAATGGCTTATAGACTGTGTGAGAAATAATTAAGTTTTCCTTTAAGAATGTTGCAAAGAGATTAAAAATGTTAACGTGAAAAACTACCACATGCTGCTTTAATATGCAGCCCTGTCTGTATAACTGTTGAGAAAAATGAAGTGTATTTATTTTATACCTTTACTTTGTTCTGAAACAAGCATGCACTAATAGTAAATATTACCCTTCAAAAATGTTGGGGTTTTCTTCACAACTAAGTATTTTTTGGAATAGTTTTCTTGTCATCAGAATTTTTTTTTTATAAGGTTTTTAGGGGAAAAGACATAACTATAAATGTTATTACTTTTCTTTTCAAAAACCTCCTGTATAAAAAGCAAGAAAGTGTCTCCTTATATCCCCAGTTGTAAGTATTTTATTTCCAGCTGTCCAAGAGTGCGTGGAAGAGAGGAAACAAATAGCTGAAGGGAAAATGTTCCCTTTTGGTTTTTTTTTTTTTTTTTTGGGGGGGGGGAAGTAGCAATAATTTGCTAATTAACCAGCACCTGCATTGTTTATTTTCTCCCGTTCCTGTTCAGCTGATGTACCTGTCAGTCACACAGTGCCAGGGATGGACAGCAGTTTGCCATGTGCATCTTCCAGTCCATCTCCTCGTCCTTGTATGGCAAAATATTCCTTTGCATGACAGAACCTACCACCACCAGATGCTGCAGTAGGAGTTATGGCACTGTTACACAGACCGGCCAGGAAAAAAAATATTTTCCCTGCATAAAATTGCTGGAAAAATATGAAAGTTTAGTTTTTTGCAAAGGATTCAACCCTTCCTTAATGCAAATGTGGGAGTTAAGTAATAAAAAGCAGGATAACTGGAATATAGGGGAAAAAAGAGAGTGGGAGAAGGAGCAGGAGAAGAAAAAGTCAGAGATGATAATCTTCTAATCTTATTCTTCCTGTGTGCATTTTTTTTTTTATTCTTTAGTGAGTTTTTTTGTTATTATTTTAAAAATGTACCATCACTGCATTAAAGCACTGAGAAAATTGCTGTGCAGTCAAGCCCCGGGGTTATTACCGTACCACATATAGAGTTACATAAAATGAAGTGGTTTTTTTCTTAAATCCTAAGACTGTTCGTTCGCACAGCTTGCGTGTTATAATCAAATAGGAACACGGGAAAATGGTCCATGGGATCTATTCAGCCCTCGGTACGGCTGTAACTCCCACCAAGGTGGGTGGAAGTCAAGATCGTAGCGTGGCAGGAGAATAGAAGCCCTTCTGTTCTGAGATGGACTTATCACATGGTTAGCAGCTGGAATTTTATGTGAAGTCTTATTAAATAAAACAGCAGTAACCAGTCACCTACTGCTGCAATATACTTGAAGGTACAGTACCTGAATTTTTTCAGAAGCACTTGACCTCTTTGCTTCTTCTGCATCTCTGTGTTTTCTCTTGCTTGTACTTGACAGATTTTGACCTTGTAGTAAACTTTATTCTTGTTTTTATTACAACTTAGGATCATGATAATTTAAGGATTTGAGTTATGTGATTGCAGGTTCATAAAAAGAAGATTAAGACATGCCCAGAGAACCTCTATTAAATGTGAAAACATTTAACCTGAGGTTTTATTTTATTAAGTTGATTTTTATGCACATATATTTTTGTTTATACACATATGTATTTAAATGTGTGTGTGTGTATATGCTTCTTTTTTTTTTTTCCTAAAAACATCTTGAGATGATGGGTAGAACATCTGGAATAGTTATGTAGAACAGAAGTGTGAATGGAAACAACGCTGTAGTTACATAATAGCACAGGATATTTCATTAAAACAATTCCAGCATATTTGTAGTTGGCAAATTGCAATGCTTAAAGAACTGATTTCCATATGGGAGCACTTAGTCCTTTGAAATATTATATTATTTTTAATTGTATCTCATTCAGTGAAGGGATTATAATTTTGAAGGTGATGGGTCACAGCACACCAAGCCACTACACAGCCAACAGAGAGATTCCTGGATTACTGATATATCCCTTGGTAATGGTAATTTTGGTATTTTATAGAGTTTAGTAGTCTCATAGAGGGAGGTGCAAAGACTGGACTGTTTTTCAAAGCAGGGAGGAGAACTCTACAGAGTGGCTGTCCTCGCTTGCTGCACTTTGTCCTGGGGCAGTTCTTCTTGCCGTAGGACCTCCAGGGGCTTTAGACCTGGACTTCTCTGACAGAAAAAGTGATGCGGTTTTGGATTAATGCTGGCAGAACTAGGAACCTCCTGTCTAACTCTTTCTTCGTTGCCCTGCTGGAATTTCCACCCTCACTTTTGTTTTTTGTTTTTGTTGTTTTTCTGAAGCACCTTGCATAGGTGTCAGCCGTGGGGAGAGATGAGCTTCTCAACACCTGGAGACTGCTTGATTCATCAAGCCTGAGTGTGTGGGTCAGCAAAGCAAAAATGATGATTAAAGCTGCCAACCTGGCTTAGATCATGGTGTGAAAAAAAAGATGGGCTCATCGGCCAGTTCACTTATTGTCGTTAGCTTATGTGGAGCTTATCTGTGGCATGTTTACAGCAGCTCATGGAGGTGCTGGTGGCAGGATGACTTGTTGCTGCCTCGCTGCCACCTGCCATTCCTGCCACACATGGGCACGTGGGGAGAGTTGCTCCTCTGGGGCAGGCGAGTGACCCCATTGGCATATTTTCCTGTGCAGACAAATACAGAGCAACTGAGGAAAGCTGTTTCACCTGCCTTAAGCATGTATTGGACTTACAGTGATAGTTAAGTCTGCGGGAAAGTCTAAGTTGCAGGTGAGCAAGTGGAAAGCAATGAAAGAGCAGAGTGGAACAAAATACCAGTTTCTTGCTCCTGGCTTCTGCTGGGTTTATGTCTGTGCCTGATATTGAGTGAAAGGTCTAGAAGTCCATCAGAAGAGTATGTCACACCTCGGTAAAAGGCTGGTTGATGCCGAGCCCATGGCTAGGATTTTCCCTGGGGGCATGAGTTGACATGCTCATACTCTCACTCTTGTTCTCCCTCAGTTTTGGTATAAGAGGGCCAAATCTCTTCCAGCTATGCTGAGGAAAGCCAAAGAAAGGCTCGGAAAGCAGTTTGTGCTTTACCTTATGTTGTTGGATTTCAAGGCAGTAGAGTTGGTAAAAGCATATTGTTTGCAACCTGGAGTCGGCTCGCAGCAGGCAGCTCCGATAAGCTACGCCTGCCCTGAAGAGAATGTTATCTAAACAGCAAACGGTTCATTTCTCTCTAAATAAGGAAAGGGATTGATACAGACCTGTTGAAGTAAGTGACTATTGTTAAAATAAATGTTCTTCCCCTTAGGGGAAAACTGGACATCCATTTTTTCTGGTATGGCAGATTAAACTTCATGTGAAGTGTAAGCTGGTACTACGCTGCCTACGTCACTGCCCCTTGGCGTGTCTGGGTCAGTGAAATGGTACGTGGCATGGCTGGGGAACCTGTGCCTTCCGTTTTCCAGTTTCCTACCCATTTCACATTTTTCAATAGAGACCACGTACTACCCACATCTTGTATGTCACAATCTCCTTTTTGTTTCAGAAACCATTTAAAGATACTGTTTTGAAAAAGAAAGAAAACAGCCCTAAGCTTTTCTCAGTGAAAAGCCTATACTTCAGAAGATTTTTCTGTTGCTGTCACTGTCTCCTTCGCTGTTAATTATTTTTTCCCGTCCTACATGTTCTCAGCATTTTTGGGGCACATCCAAGCAGGAGTAGGTCACCGTTTTTTTTAAGCTCTCTAAATATTAACTTAATGGACAACAGCAGTAATGCCTTCATTGTAATCTGTATATTAAAAACTCAAAAGTTTGAAGTGCCCACTTAAGCTGCTAATTAATGCTTCTCCTTGCAAGCCTCCCTTTAATCAGAAATGTTAATTTTAGTTCTTCCTCTGTGATGTTTCACACTCCTTCCTTCTTCCTCTCCCAGTCACTGTAGCCCCCAAACCCATAAGATGCCATGAAACAACAGAAAACTAGGTTTCAGGTGTTCCTGTCCTCAGCATGTCACATTCGAGTTTATTCTTGAATAATTATGGCAAGGCAAACCCTCCTTTCTCAGCCACACTTGCCCATCCTGTCTTCTAGGTTCCTCGTTGATGCAAAGGTCATGGCAGACAGGCTGGGAAAAAGCTGGTGAGGTACATGGATGTAGGTGTATGGTTTTAAGGATCAGGATGAGAAGGGACACCTATCATGTCACATGAGCCCAGGGCCAGCAGTGATGCCAAACATTAAGCTGCATGGCCAAAGCTGAATTGGGATGCTCTTCGGTATCTCTCTCTTTATTCGTATATCTGGGTTTTGTATGATGAATCTTCAGAGAGCTGTCAGGATGCGGGTGCTGCTTAGGGTGATGTTGACAGAGAATTCTCACGGTTGACAGCAGCCTGCAGTTGACGCTTTGGTTTCCCATAACGGGTGTGAGGGTGTCTTTAAAAGTCATTTGAGTCAGGCATGTATCTTTTCTCTGTCATTTTTATCATCGTTATTTTAGTACTTTAGCATAACAGCAGCATATGAACTTCTCACAAAGAGAAAGGGGAAAAGTGCAGAGTATTGGCAGCCTGTCTGAAAACAATCTGAATGCTGCTTTGACTTAATTCCTTTTTAATTACAGTGTGTTTTTTGTTTAGGAATCTGGTTTTAAGTTTGCTTTTAATCATATGAACTGTGAAGCTTCAGTTATGTCTTCAGTAACATTGCTACTGTTTGCAAAATCATTCTTTCTAGGAGAAAAAAAAAATCAATAATAAAAACTACAAGAAAAAAATGGTATTCAAAGGTGACTTCTCATTTTCTAGCACATATATCTAATCAGCCCGTAGCATTTTGTTTTAGTTTCCTTCCAGTAAGTTTATTTCTGAGTTCGGGTATTTACCATCCAAATTACTGTAATGTCCTTCTTGTGATCTCAGCTTTAACATTCTAGAATATTTACCATTACTGAAATGTAGATAAGAAGATGCAATTAAAAAAATCAAAAGGAAAAAAAAACACCAAACAGCAACAAGCTCCTGACACCATGACAATTAATATTACAATGAAGTCCAACAACATTAAAAAACTTATTGGGAAGGAATTTTCCTAGCCTGCTACCTGAGGAAAAGGCCCCTTTTACCTTTCCATCATTCTGCAAAGTCTCCTCCTGAAATATACGGAGCAATTGTGTTTTGCAGCATACTCAGCAAACCTCTAAATATGAGGCTATTTTAAGCTGGTATCTAGTGAGTAAAGTCCTCATGAGTGATCTTCAGAACTTTGTCAATTTATAAACTTCTTCGCTGATAAAGATCTGTTTGATTCTGATTTCTTCCCATTGTTCAAGCTATGAAAGTTAGCCGAAGAGAGAATAGTATTAGAAATTTATTTCTATTTTGTAGAAAGTCTCCTCTTGCTTCCTGCTGGCTTTTCAGCACTTGGCCTGCCATAGTTATATTGGCTGTTACTGCAGATGTGTTTACTATCAACGTCTTCTGAAGTTACTCAGTTGTGCTGGATTTTGTATGCAACAGATCATGTTCATCTTTCATTCTTAATTAAAAGGTGGATATTCTTCTATTTAAAACACTCAAGGGTTCATTTGCTTTCTTATCCATCCATACAGTAGGTTTCTAGTTCACTACCACTCTAGATTTTCTTTCCCTTACTCTGCAATGCTTTTTTCCACAAAATGTCTGTTGAATTACATCTCTTTAAAGACACCTTCAGTGGTTTTTTTCTGATAGAATGATAAGTTTTAGTCATCTGGACTTTATGAAATTTCTTTCTGTGGAAGGGATCTTGTGGCCATCTCTTGATAAGAAGCAAAAAGAATCCACAGGTTGGAGCTTGTTCAGATTGACGAGGCTTGTGCTGTGCGAGCAGGATGACTTTAACCAGTGGCTCCTTTGCAACATCTGTACTGTGCAGGGGAACTGCTGAGCCGGGAATCAACACCAGCAAAAATGCCAGCGCTCACAGGCAACTCCTGTGGCCCCAGGTCCCTGTTGTAGAGGCCTTCAGCATAAGAGCCATCGCTCCTAAGTCACACAAACAGTACGTTAGGTGGAAAGCAGAATCTAACATTCCCAAAAAATAGCAGAACCTGGTGTTAGATTTGTCCCTGAGAGAACCAGCCAAGTCTATGGTTTTACAAGCTTCCTGCACATCCTACTTCTCCAGGTCAGGGGAACCTTTTTAGAACAGCCTGGGAGGTAGGATGGCTATTTTTAAGGGAGCTGCACCAAAGCAGAGCACCGCCAGCTCCCTCATCCTTTGCAAAATCACTGCTTGTCTCTTTTTGGGGCTGAGGAATTTGTCTCACTGTTGCAGAAAACGTTGGTTTGCAATTTTTGGAGGTGTGCTAATGAATCATTTGCTCTCACACCTCGTTCTCTATTCATTCAGCAGCAGCATTTCTTTCAAGAGATATATGTAATTTTAACTGTCACTTTCCATATCTTACCTAGTGGATGTTGTGCAGCAGTCACGCCCTGAGCTGCTCTTCAAGGCTTGATTATTGTACAAGTAGCCTCAGAACAAGAATCCCCTGCGGGACTTTTATAGAATGAAACTGCATGGTGTTTTCCGGAGAGCTCTGTGCTGCTTTACAATAGTAATCAGTTACAATAATTTATGAGAATTCAGGCCCATGTTTAACTGCACAGCTTATGCAGATTTGAAATATCCAGCATGGCTCATCACAGCTGGTTTTCAGAATAAGCTTTGCTTGGGGATGCTTTGTTAGGATAGCCCAAGCAGCAACATGTGTCCCTCATACATGGATGAGAGGGAAAAGGGGGCCTTGCCTTAAACTTCTAGGTCTTCGTGAAATTTGCACTGAATCTTTGTGCTAGAAAGCTTTGTGTGTGCCTTTTAGAGTGCCAGCATGCAGACAGGGGACAAAGAGACAGAAAACACGTGTTTGTCTGGGAACTGAAAACATTGTGGGATTTATTCCTTTAAGTGTATGTCTCTTCCTGTAAGCTCAGCTTGTACAAGGTTTTGTTTTGTTTTGTTTTTACTCCTAGGAAGAGTTTTAAATAACAAAACCACAGAGACGGCAAATTTGAACAAAAGATAAATTTTTTTCAGACTAAAATGAGAGCCATTCCTGAAATGTGGAACATTTGAGAGGTATGCTCCCTGCAGAAGCTAAACGTAGTGGAGAAGAAAATACATCATATTTGAAACAAGAGCTAATTTATCCCCACGCTGGAAGAGATCTCAATAGTCTTTTAAGGCTCGAAGGCTTCAATGAGTTTCAGAAATCTCTCATCGCTGTCGAATGGGCTTTTGTCATACAGGAGAATCATGAGGGGTTTGGCAGCTGAAGGAAAAAGAGGCCTTCTCTTTCTGTCGGCCTGCACGCAGTGATTCATCTTGTCTGAGGTCAAGGCAAGCCAAAGCAGTAGGATTCTAGTCAGAAATTAGTCACTGCAAGACAACATTAGATCAGTAGCCCAGGGTTGGGATTTTTTTGTTTTGTTTTCTTACCCGAAGTCATGTGGCTTACTCTCCATCCTTGTTGTTCCTACCAGGGGTGTTTCTAGCGGGACACTTGGGCTCTTATTAAATTGATTAGTTGTAATCCTTTACCTTGCAGGTAGGGGAGTTTCCTTGTGGATTTGGAACTCCTGGTTGGCCTCAAATCTGCTTTTCCTGTAGCTGATGGTATTGCAGAAGAGGTAGCGATGTTACTGTCAAATAAATTAGAAATGAGAACCAACCACAAACTCCTCTCATGGTCTGGTCATTCAGCTTTTCCCAGATTACATAATGAGGACAGATGAGCTATAAGAGTGTGATATGACAGTTGGAGGGAGGAGGGAGAAATTAGTTTCCTTCTACATTTGTAGTCATAGTAGCTGGATTTTTTTATAGAGATAGATTTGTGCTACAATATGAATTAACAAGTTTTGGAGACTAACAACCATGTAGCTACTGAGGAAAAAGTTGTATCTGGCAGAGAGGCACAGGGCAGTAATGACTGACACTCTGGCAGCCAACCTGGGCAGTAGCTTCTAGCAGTATACTCATGCAGTAGATCAGGTCCCCTTGAGGGTGGCGTGCTTTTATCTTTTCATTTCCTTGGCAGCCTGCTGTATTCTAACATCTTCCATTGACAGTGTCAGAGGCATCCAAGCGTGCCTTATTCCCAGTCTCTCCAAGATCTCTTTTCACACAGAGATTGTAGAGAAAGAGCAGATAATGTCCTCAGGTGCCTTTCTGGCAAAGCACTAGCAGAGGCTTATACTGAGTTATGAGTTTATTGTAGAAGATTCCCTGAGCCCTCTTCATCCCACTTGAGTGGAGTATCTTCTAAATAATGGGGATTTTTTCTGTGGAATACTTTTGTGCCATGAATATTAATGTTGAGAGTAGCGTATCAGAGCTCTGCTGTTCATGAAGATGTGTTTCTTACAGCTCGTTCATCTGATGCTACAAGAAGATGGACATTTCAAATGATCTGGAAATAATTTTTACACATCAGAGGTAGACTTTATAGATGGACTCCAGCACACTTCTGTGGAAGACAGTTCTAAGCATATTGCTCCCTCAAAACACTGCACGTGTTGATGTGCCTTCATGCAGTGGAGAGAATAGTGACTGATTTCTTGTCAACCCAAAGAAGGGTCAGTTGTGCTTCCCTCTTGAAAATGCCTTTTTCCAGCCCAAACCATTATGATGTGTAGAAGAGGAGAGAAGGATCCTTGTCTTTTATAGAGCACAAGAAATAGGAAGAAAACCAAGGTGAAGAATGAGCATTTCAAGAATCACACCACCCAAAAGTGATCTAGAGCAAGGTAACCAGGCTAGCCATGTGCACAGAAGTGCCAAAAGATTTTATGGGCAAAATTCAGTTCTTTAAAAATCCTGTGAACCACAGTGCCCCTCTGCAGTAGCAGCCTGAAAGGTGTTTCCCGTTTGCTTGGATTTGGAAACACAAATGTCAAATCTGGTTTTCTTTATTTGTGTAGCAATGGAAAAAAGCTCACTCAGGAGACAGAAGAAAGAATGAATCTGGGACATGAGGCACAGACAAGGGCTATAAGAGAAATTAATTGGGTAGCACATTAAATAATATTACTTTAATCCTGCAGCTTTGGGCAGTTGAGCTGAATTTCTATTTTATGGCACGTTTTACAAACTAAAATACTTTAGGGCTTGGAAACTGCTTGGCTTTAGTAGTTCAGCTCAGGAAATATGCTTCCCTGCTATCAAACGCAGCAGTCTGTACTCCACATTATTAGCCATGGCACGGTGCAGGCAGACAGTTCTCCTTGTTTGCTATCTCTGCT
>NW_009707381.1:152689-248451 GCF_000703405.1 Apaloderma vittatum
TCACATCAGCTCATTTATCTTTCAGGTGTTATAATAATTGACCTTCAATCAGTATTCCATTATCCTAAACAGGCAATTATCCACATTGTCACTTTTGCATTTGCTCTTTTGACCCAGAGGTCATGGAGGCCTAGTGTAACTGAATCCAACAAAATTATTCCCTTACCTGTCATATAAATAGTCATCCTAGCAAAATGAGACCCATGGGGGCTTTTGCTGAGGTGTTGAGAAGGCCAGTCTAACTCGATCCTTTATTCTGCTCTTTAAGGAATGCAGTACTGTTTTGGCACTCTATCAAAATAAAACAAAGTTCCATTTTTTAGCCTTCTTTCTTCCCCCCCCCTTTTTTTTTTAAGCAAGCACCCCTGCACTTACAAATGCTTCTTTGTGGCCTACTTTATTGAAATTTCCATTCAACTCTTCCATATGTTAGCTGTGTTTACCACTATTCCTGGGGAAAGAATTCTGCGTTTCACCTTCATTTGGGGGTGTAAGGTCATAAAACTGTCTGGATTATTTCAGCTATATTTATACCTAAGTTAATATTACTTTTTTAACAGGTTTAAAGCTTTTAATTCTCCAGTTCATTATTCATAGTTAGTGAACTGAAGTGAACGAAGTTTTTGTTTCATAAAGAGGAAAGCTTTCGGTATTCAAAAAGTGTTCTGCAAATGTGAATTGTGACCCTCTTCAGACTAGCTCCCCAATTCCGATTAGGTTCATATTTCACGCCCTCCCTCCCTCCACTGCTCATAGCCACCAAATGCCATGTTTTATTTAACTAGCTTCTGTGAATAGGTTGCATGGATACACATCAGGGTTATTTTTACTTGTGTGCTTGTTGTGCCCATCTTGTAAAAGCTGGCAGAGTGGCAGTAACATGAAGTGCATGGACATGGTCTAGCCGATGTGGTGGGGTTGGGTCATAGGCTGGGCTTGATGATCTCAGAAGTCTTCCAGCCTCAACAATTCTGTGATTCTGTGACACCAGCACATATTGTAAAGGCAATCTCATTTACATGGCCCTGAATTATTAGTGTCAGGCCATCACAGAGCCTTTGGTATACAAATGTATCCCACAATGGGATTATTCCTGTTGCACTGGAGAGAAAGTACACCCAAGAGCAATGGAGGGATTTTCCTGAAGTTGCAGGTTGCAAAGGATGGAAGTGAACCTTGTTTTTCCCAGCTATGTCCAAACTGCGGCAGCACATGGTACAATGCAGGGACGTCGTGTTGCGGTTCCCTCCTGTGTTTAGATGTACATATTCTGAATTCCGAGGTACTCGAAGTGGAGAGGGTGAGGGGACAAAAGAGCTATGCTCTGATATGGGACTTAAATGTATTTGCATCAAGCTGCCGAGTCCCAGCCCAACTCCCTGTCCCATCTGTTCTGTTTTGCTGGAAGGAGACAGTCAGCACCTTGAAACGCTGGCCTGGCACCACTCCAGTGAGAAACTGGGAGTTGAAGTGAGAACACAAATGCAATTTATTTTTCTTTGTTGAAATGTTCGTATTTTTCCAGTGGCAGCACAACTCAATAGTTGAAATAATGTTATTGAGAGAAGAGAGTGTAGTCCCAGTGTGAATACTCTACACAGGCCCTTGAGCTTAATCCAGCAAATGTCTGGACAATATTTAACTTGCTGTTTATTTTTAAGAAAAAAAAAACAACACAAAAAACCCTAATAGTTGGGATACTTCGGGCCTTTCTCTGCCTACTCGTTTATGGAAACAGTTGCTCTTGCATCTGCTATTGTATTGCTTTACAGCAACACATGTTTTCCACCCAATCATTTTGGTCTCATACTTTGTCATCCTTGTAACATCCTTCCGTGATGTGATCAGTGGAGGCAGTGCTTTTTCTGTTAGGCAAAAGTCTAATCCATGAATAAGACAGGATTAACCTATCCTCTACAGTAAGTGCAAACCAAAAGAAGGTGTAAGTGGCTGAGATGTTGTAAGTGTTGTGGGAAAAATAATGTCCATTTTGCTAAAAAAAATAAAAATAAAAGAGAAAAAATAGAAAAGCTTTCCCAGGACCCAAGACAACTGTTGGATGTCTGGATAATACCTGCTGCATATCAAATTACATATTTGTCCGAAGAGGCAGCTATCTTAAATTTTACTGAAGCTTTGGTTCTTAAGTAATTGGCAGCAGCTTAAAACCATATAAAGAGATTTTGGCCAGGAAAACTTGTTTGAAAAAAAAAAAAATACAACTTAACAAAACAAATTATGACCAGGAGAGTGTCTCAGAGGCAAAACTGTTTCAAGGTGAAAAGCAAACCAAATTATCAGAAAGCTTATCCAAAAATCCCTAAGCAATTAAGAAACTTGTCTAGAAATATGCCGTTTCTGCATGTTCTGCAGCAGGCAAGGTCAGAATGATGTTGCTGGCTTTCAGGAAAGAAGTACCTTGTGTTTACTGTGGCACTTGCTGACACGCGTGCTGCAGTTTGCTGAGTTCCAAGCAAGAAAGCCACCATGAGGGGAAAATGCAGACCCCTACTTTTCCTCCCCATCTGCTTTCACTGGCAGCAGTAAGCTGAGTGGAAATGGAGCCGGCCCTCAAGTGGCTGGTTTTAGGCCAGAAATCGCATTTGCTTGATGCCGGGAGTATTTTAACGTTCAGCGAGAGCCTTGCAGTGACAGCTCATGCTCGGCTCTGGGAGGCGTTTCTGGACGCGTTGCCATCCGAAGGCTGCAGGCAAGACCTGAAGGTCTCACTCAGAGCCCCGCAGGACATCAGGCTCAAGCTCAGCAGCCAGAGAGCTTAGCCCGGTTCCCAGTCTTTCTCACAGGAAGGCATATTAGCCTTTACTCTGCCTTAAATGTTTTTTAAGTATTGGGGTAGTGAAGTCTTCCAGAAGTGTCCTCAACACATGATTAAAGATTCAGTCCTTTATGAGCTGCCTCTTTCTATCTGGGAGAATAGGGTCTCGGCTCATCTGCAGCTGTTCTGAAAGACAGAAATCAAGTAGCAGATAATGCTGGGCACGGAAGCTTCCCTTCAGAAAAAGGAACAAAATTAAGCTAATTTTGTGTATACGCCAGCAAACAGTAGTGTAATTTTTCCTTTTGTTGTAAAGCAGATTCTGCAGGGTTGATGCAGGCGTCTGTGTGACCGTGTTGCTCTGGGAACACACTGATATGTTGGAGTGTACAAGCACTGAAATTTCACTCTGGCCTCAGCCCTGATCTATTTGCTGACCTTGAATGAGACCTCTCATTTTTTCTTTCTCTTACTTTCTCCATCAATAAAATAATAGTAGATACTTCTTTTTCTTGAGCCATCTCAAAATGTACTGGGAAAGCACTGCGGAAATAGAGGGCATTTATATATTTCTTATTATATCTAGACTTGCATATGAACTTGATTTGAGAGAGTTGGTAATACCAGAAGTGTTGACTGGGGGAACTGAGAGTGTCCCCGGTGTTTTGATACCAAATTGGTGAATGCCTAAAAATTTAACTTGCTTTCCACAATACTTATGGCAATCTATCTCTAATTTTAATGCTTTATCTATCATAATGTCTTTCAGTCTGGGATTTTAAAAAACTTACACATGTGCTACCAAGATGTAGTCTGTTCTTGCACAGGGATACGCTGACCTAGTGAGGTTCTGCTCTGGATATGCTGGTGTAACAGAGGGGAAGAGGCAGGCTTAATTTTTTCTAAATTTTTCAACTCTACTTTTTGTATGTGAAAAGCTGTCTCCATTAACACAGTTGTATAATGGCAACCAAAAACCTATACATGCGCCTTGATCATGGTAGACAAATTTTTTAATGCCGTGTGCTACTCTTATTGGGGACTCTCATATGCTCACTATCCACTTCAGTGGCACAGAAAGTGGTTTTTGTAGTCTTTCGTCTTACAAATGCAAGACCATTCAACAGCCATGAATTCGTGACTTGCTGTATTTGAGACCTTTCTCCCACCCTCCCACTCTTTCTCTGCCATGGCTGATCTTTCTTTTTTTACCTTGCACCGACTTTCTGTGAGTGTCTTTTAGGCGAATGGAAGAATAGCACAGTAGCATGTACTGAAACAAAGGGGTAGGGCAAAGAATGTACAAGTAGCAAAGCCAGAAATTGAGATAAAACCGTATATTTCTTTGTTATAAATGTGAAGTAGTACACACGTAGTAAAATTTATTTAAAAAAAACAACAAACAAACCCATGATAAACCAAACCACTTTGTGTACACACACACACACATGCAGATCTTCCCTAGGGGAGAGGATGGGAGAGAGAATGGAGAAACCACAAGCGAGGGAGGTTAGTCATGTTGCTTAATGAACTACTGGAAGCTTTTCAGATACTATGGTGATGAGGGAAATGTACCTAGAATGGTATAATGTTCCTCGACTGATATTATCTAGGAGTTCAAAAGAAGCAGCAGTACAGTAAAGCAACTCTGGTATGTTATTAAAAGGTATCTTGAGCTTTCCTGCTTGACAGATATTTCTTGTTTGAAGTTACACTTCTACATCCATTATTTAGACCCAAGACAACAAAGTAATAACTGAGCTACTGGCTAGTTAACAAAATGCATTTATGCAAACCAGTTATTTTACAGCAAACACAGCTTTTTAATGTCATACCTCTGTCAAAGTCCTCAAAACTGACAGTATTCTGTATTGATCTGATCTCTTTTTTAAAAAAAATGTTATTTGTTTTATTTCCCCCTAGTTTGTACAACAAACAGTGATTAACCTTGTTTTGCAAGTGCCCAATTAGAATGAAAATCTGTATTGTTACTTTTGGATGCTAACTATAATATTTGCTCTTCTTCCTGTCAGTGTAACATAAGTTTTTTGTGTTTCACATCATACTGACTAAACTAATGGGAATAATCAGTGTAATCTCAGAAGTAGCTGTTCTAATTTGCTATTTATACAGTCTTTTGTTGGTTAGATTGCCCATACGGGAGCTTCAGCAACGTCAGCTCTCTGAAACCTGGATAAAGCCTCATTTGTATCTAAATTTAGTGTCTCTCTGCAGCGTGCCTTGTTATGCAAAGAGAAGTATGAAATTCTGATCAAAGTTCTCCTGGCAGAGCACAGTTCACAATTGCTGGTAGCTGGGTGTCAATATTGGAACATGGTCGTCTTGAAGAGTTCATGGAGTGTCACTGGAAAATTATGGCATGAAATCCTTCTTTCTGTAAAATCACTCCAAATTTTTGGAAAAGTTTTGATACCCAGGCTTTGTTATTGCAACAGCTTAGTGGTTTACATTGACACATATAATTAAAGATATGTATGAATCATATTTCCTGTTATGAAAAAAAGTGGAAAGTAGATGAGGTGTAAGCTGAATTTTAAGGCATGACAGTGGTATTACACAAGGCTGTCAATAGAGAGTGAAATATCTGCAAGGCAGTCAAAACTGTGAGGAGGATGGGATACACGTGTCTGTGGGAGTGGGTGGCAGAGTAGGGAACTACACAGGGTGAATCCTGTGAACGCTGGTGCCTGGAGTATCCAGCTCAGCTCAGACACTTCAGAGTCCATTGGTGCCTTGGTGTCACTAAAATCAGTAGAGTTTCTTCAAAAATGCAGTCTCTTATTCTGAAGAGTGCATTTGTGAGCTTGTGTGAGATCATTGGCTACTTTATGGAGCTCAGTTTGAGAGTAACTGAAGAGGCAAGAATTTTCCTTTGTACAATCTGCCTTTATTTGTGATTCATCGCTCTCTTTGTACTCTCAGACTCCCCATGCCAGTTTGCCAATTATTTAACCCAATTATTTGACCTGACCAGGAGCTGATACCCCTTTTTTCATGAAGAACATGGTGCAACCTCTGATGACTTCCCATAGTCAGGGTGAGGTTTAGGTCTCTTCCAGAACATTGCATTTCTTGATGACACACAGCTTCAAGACTGATGCCTGCAGGAGCCCTCCCTCAAGTAGTGGGATAGCAGAAATTTGGCAGAGGCTGCTACGCCCAATAAATTGCTTCCATTATCACTAAACTCTTTCTTTGTGTTTTCCTGTCTTTCCTGCACCTTGGATTTAGCAGTTACATGTGTGAACTGTATTATGTCTTTTACATTATGTTAGTTTAAGTGGGTATGTTTTAAGTGTGTTTTAAAGTGGGTTTGAGTGTAATATCGTCAATTAATTTTAAGCAGGCAACCTCTCTTACAAAGGAAGAAATCAGGACTGGGTGACTTTTTTTTTTCTGTAACCCACCTCTGAGTACTTTTCCTGGAGAAAAAGCATTTTATGTCATCCTTTTTTGCCTTCATTCCCCTGCTCAGAAATATATCCCTATTTAAACATTAGCAAAATCAAACATTAACATGGGAGTTAATGTTTTAAAATAATGATCTCCTGCCGGAAGTTTGTTGGTCCTGACATGCTGCCAACTACAGAATCTAAATGAAGTTAGAAGCCAGAAGAAAATAAACTTACTTTATTTTTGTTCTCCACTAACATCTTTTGCAGTATCTGAAAACCTGATTGCTATATTTTATGGTACTGAGTTCTTCTTTCAGTAATGGATTGCAGGTGCCATGTTTCTGCTAAACAATATTTAGGCTACTTAGTTTTATTGTTTGGTTTAATTTCTTGACTGAGTGATTTCACCAGGTCATCAAAGTTTCTAATTCCTGTTCTTGCAAATAACAGCGAAGGGAATTGAGACCACTGAATATGAACTTGGGAGAGATGGCAGGTATTGCAAATCTATGTAAAAGAAAAGTTAGCACCAAACTGTTTAAAATAAGTGCATGTGTCCATGAAGACACTGTCCAGAACCGCCACAAGTAATTACAGTGATAACTTTCTTGGAATTGAAGACCCACTCTTTATTTCCATAATAGCATGTAGATTGTAGTTGCTGTTGTCATTGTATAGAATGTAATATCTAGAAGTGAATTAGGGGGCTTGTGATAAAACAAGCCTGGGAATTAGCAGCAGATAATTCCAAGGCACGCAGTATCCCAGAGTTTGGCCACTGCATAGACATGAATGATGGCTATGAGCACAATTTTTTTAAACTGAGTGGGTAATATTTGGCTGTTAGAGCAGAACTTGGACAGCCTATAGCATGCCAGTGGTATACATAGCACAGCAGTGGGTTGTTTTATTCTGGAGAACACTTCATAATGATGTAAGAGGTAATAAGCAGGATTATGAATGCAACTGGGAGACATTACTGTGAATTTTAATTTTGGGTTTACATGGCCTTTGGCACATGATTTCATTTCCCATAGACGATCTAAACTCACTATAAAGACTACCAGGGGACCTGGATTCATTCACTAATGTAGGGTGGGGCAATTTCCTGTCTGTCTGATTTCAAATTATAATCAGTATGTAGTTCTCCTATGGAGGGTTGCTTCACTGATCACTAAACTAGAAGGTTTTTTAAAAGAAAATTAAGAAGACTTAATTCAGTATGTGATTCTTAAAGCTACCACCACGCCATTTGAAATACATGCATATGTCCATAAAGACGTTGCCCTGAAATGCCACAAGTAATTGCATGAGAAACATATTATTATTTTATCTACAACAGCCTTTCTGTCTCTTCTCCTAGGAGTAATTCACAAGGAAAAGGGTTTGCTTTTTCTAGTTTGAATTGCTATTTATGAGGCTTGATACAAGTGTGCAATTTTTTACAGTGGATTTGGATAATATAAAGTAAAAGCATTTACTGTATTCTTTATGGATGATGATGCATGTCTTAAATTGCTAATGCATATGGAGCATGTAAAAATATAAAGTATTTCATATTAAAATGATAATGAGAATAGGTTCTCTTAGTTTTAATTCACTGTTTCCTTTTTCAAAGCGCACTGTACTTCACAGTCCTCAATTCAGGGAAGAACTTCAGTCTGGACATAAATCTAATTAAAGTCAACAGATTTAAACCCCTTCAAGCAACAAGCATGTGCTTAAGTCTTTTGCTTAATTGTGGTGGAGTAAGAGTATGTTTAAAATTAAGCACATACACAGCTATTTTAAAGAACTGGAGGTTTATCTTGGAGCATCAAACCTACTATGGAAAATTCATAAAGTAAGGATTGCCTCCTAATTATTATGCTCATTTTAGCAACTGCTGTAATCATAGGAACAAATTTACATAGTATTTACCAAGAGGCAAGAACATCTGTGTGCTTCTAATGGCATGGAGCTGTGAACAGAACACACACAGACAACATCCAAAGAGAAATACTTATGATCCTGCTTGTGAAATGGTTATGGAAAAATGATGGTTTAATGCACTTTATTGGACTGATATACCATACTGTTTCAAACAGCTCTAAATACTTGCTGTTCCCATTGTTGACGTATGGTAAAATATTCTGTAGTATCTAACTGTAAAATATTTTCAAAAGGATTTTGGTAGATGCCACGGTGTGATATAAAATAAAAGATCTGCCAGCTTTCTGTTACCCTGAAGAGAGGATGTACTCTCTGATGTTTCTTTCTCTAACCACCTGCCCTATAGCCTACAGTAATCCAGCTGGATTAGCAAGTGTTTCTGCTGCGGAGCACCCTCCTCTTTCCTCAGTAGCATTCCCAGGTCTGAATCATGGCTGAAGATGTGTTTAGAAAGGAGTATGTTGGGATTGCACAAGGGAAAAAAGGCTTCCTTTAGAGACCCACGTATATGGACATTTTGACTTCAATTAAGAGAGGAAACGTCTTGGCATATGTACAAAGAATTTGTGTTCCAGTTGAGCAGCAGTGCCTGCTGGTGAGATCAGGGCTGATCGAGACAAGTACTTTGATGACAGTTTATTTGGGACTTTGGAAGATAATATATTCTCCTTTTGTGGTTGAAGTATGTTATAGGCTCCTGTTGTCCAGCCAAGCTGCCGCAGTCATAGCCACCGGTATGACCTGTGGGACTGTTGTCACCTGAGGGCTTTCTGTACGTCTGGGCTGAGGTGGAGAGCACAAGGGAAGTAGTCTCTCTCAACCAATTTCATTGGAGAGTGCTAGGAAATGAGAAGCAACTTGTTCACATTTTCTTGTCTCCTTGATCAAGCTAACTTCATATTTCAATCCACTTGGAAAAGCAGAGACCTGGATGCCCCCCTGGTGTTGTATCTGGGGCTACGCCATCGATGCGTGGTCCTACCTAGAATTAGGGGCAAGCTGTCAGCAGACCTGGACGTGCACTGCAGTGATAAGAGAGCAGCATGTTTTCTAGTCTAACCTGTGCTCCTGGCAATAAGCAATTTGCTGTTGTTGTAGCCCTCCAGACCAGCTGTGGTCTGCACTCAGCCTCTGCCAGGTCAGTCTGCTCTTTGGGACAGTGGTGCTGCAGTTTCCAGCTGACTGGAAGGGGCAAAGGGTTTCCCTGCCAGCAATCCTGTAAGCTTGTCTTGGTAGGATAGGAGCAACTGGTGGGGAAACCTGTGCAAAATTTCATACTGCTGCTCAGGTGCATTGAGCAAACCTCAGCCTGTCTGTAATTGTTATGTGTTAGTCGATACAGAAGCCAACAGTGTTTAAAATGAAAAAAAGCTAAGATTGTCTGGCTGCACAGTAAATCTTTCTCCAAAGCTGGCAAGTCTGACCTTCATTTTTTCTTTTTTTTTTTTTCGAAGATGTAGTTCTGTAAGCAAACAGTTTCTTTTGCAACACGTGGTTGGGTGTCTAGTATCTAATGAGCTGCTACCTCCACTTGAAGTTTCCCATGCATTCTGAGCCCTTCTAACAGCTCCTTCCTCTGTGTCTTCCCTGGAACCTCGTAGGAGTTAGGTTCAGGCTTTGCTGTTCTCTTGGTGATCTGACAGGTTATCTCTCCCCTTGACAAATCCTATTTCAGCAAGACTTGCAGTCATTTAATATTTTCGGTACTGCTGTCTCTCTGCCAAATTTTGATTGAAATAAAGCAGTAGGAAAGCAGAAGTTACTGGACGTGCAATTGCGTTCACAAGCCTTGTTTCACCAATAAACAAGATTAAAAATGTAGTGAGGTGTGTCTGGTTTACACATGTGAGAGGAGAGGAAAGGTTTTCTATTGTGAACTTAGTTGACCGTTGTGAACTTGGTTGACTCCAGAGGTGACTGGAGGGAGAAATGCAGCTTTAAGTATTCTCTTGCTTCCAAAGCTGGAGTGCTCAAAAATGATGGCATGGAAAGCCTTAAATCTGACCTTGATGATTAACATGTCACTTTTACCAGATACTGAAGAATGGGGGTTTCATTATAACGTATGGTCTGAAGTGTGACTGTGAACTGGCTGAGGCTACTAATTTGATTTCTATACCAGTACTGTTGGGATGCTGGGAAACTGGACCCGCTAGCCTTTGTAAATTTTCTGATTAGCAACTGAGGTTTTGCGTAGTACATCTTCAGTTGTTGAGCTCTGTGCTTTTGTGTATATCATTTAACAGGATAACTATAAAATTCTTGGCTTATACAACTGATAGATAGAGGCATCCTTTTGAAGCTGGATAGTGTATGCATGTCATGTACAGCCTCTTTGTTATCGCTGTTATTATTCTTGTGACTACTACTACTACTATTAAGAATTTTCTGATCAGTCTATATTTTTATTTACTGATTTAATAATTCTATTTTTTTAAAAACTTTTGCACAGTTAGGATATTAGTATTTCTTTGTCACTGATGAAAATAATGGATTTGGCTCTGCTTTTTGTTACAATAGTGCAAATCTTGAGTAATTGAATTGCCAGTGTAACAGTGCCAAGGAAACGGCAAATTTAGGTCCGATGCATGTTTGCTATTGTCCTTAAGGATCAGTTTACTCTCTTGTAAGTACTTCCATTCATAAATGACTTGTCATTTTAGTGACCATAATTGCCTCCTGAAACAATGTTTTCTGTTGTTTTTCTAGGGATTTCCCAAAGTTAAAGGACTGTTTTGGTTTTGTTTAAGAAAATGAAACACAGTTTCAAACCCGGGGTCAGATGCCAGCAAATGTTCTCTCCTCCCTCTCCTTCTGCCTTTTGCTCTGAGCTCTGTATCAACTCTTTCATTTAACTGCAGAGCCCAAACTTCTTTAAAGGTCTGAGTTTGATGTAGCTTCTGGCCAGAGCCCTGTTTGGTGTATAGCCTGTGTTTTGAAATATTTGCAAAACCAGGGTTTGCACCCTGGATTTTGGGCTGTAAAAAAAACAAACTAACAAGAAAAACACAGACAAACAAACAAACAAACAAAAAAAGCAAAACAGAAGAAGAACATGCACTTTGGGGTGAGTTACATGGACAAGTTATTGTGGCTTAGTGAGTTGCCTGGTGTAGTTGAGCCAGGAGAGCAGATCCGCTCTGTGCGGATCTTAAACCATCACAAGTGCTTTCACTTAAATGTCTCAAGACAACACATTTACGTGGGGTTCACAACAGGGAAAGCAAAAAGGAACCTTAACTGATCAGCTGTCATGACTCAGTGCCGTGTGGCATGTCTGTGTGGTGTTGGTACAATGAGAACATGTATGTATTTCCCCCACGTATATGCGTATGAGACTCATTTGATACCTAAGGTCAAATGTGTGTATTAAAGTATTTAGGATCAGGATGCCAGCTGTGTTCTGGTTTCTCTGACATTCTCACATTTTTAATCTTAAAAAATAAAAATTCCTCCAACCATCTCTGCTTGTTTTGCTTTCTATGATTTTAATAACTTCGTATTTTCAAAGGTAGAGGAAATAAATTGTTGCTGAGCTCCACTGTGATGACTGACTAGAAGACTTTCAAAGGTACCTTTAAAACTAGAATTAGAGAAGTCAGCATTTTCCTTCTGTGTGATATTTTTCTCTCCATATGAGACATGGATTTGTTTCACATCTGCCAAGTTTAATATTTTTTAGAATTTTTAAGGCTTTTTTTAGAAGTTTAAATTCAGAGACCAAGAGCATTAATATGCCAAAGATAAAGTGTTTGAAAAGGTTGAAATAATACGTAAATCATATCTTCAAAATAATTATGTCTTGCTTACTCAGTATAGCAATTATCTTGTTCTGATTTTGTATGGATAGCTGGCAACTTTAACTTAGTGACTTCTTTATCCAGTTTAATAACAAGATGACTCCTGAGGTTTCTGAAAGTCCTGTCTTGCTCTTCCATTTGCATAATTTAGGGGTAGAGGATGTTTAAAAAAAAAAAAAAAGAGAGATGGCTTAAAGGCTTCTTCAAGCGGTAGGTACTACAGTCCATCAGCAATGTCCTCCTGCTGAGCTGGCAGCTGCTTCCACGAGTTCAGAGAGGTCACCATGGTTTCTTTCCTGTTGCTCCTCCAGGCATTGAATTGCTGGGGGAGCTGGAAAAAAGACATCTTCCTTTCTTGCCCTGCAACACAGAGATAAAATCTTTCCTCACTGTCTAGGTCTGTTCTGGTAAGACATATAAAAGCTCAGATATGATGAAAATTATTTAGGTTTCTGTAATACCTTTACCCAGAAATATCTGAAAGTATGTTAGAGACTAACTGACATACCAGGATTTGCATATGATATGTGAAGATACATAGCGTGCATATGTGTCCTTCTATGCATGCTGTATTTGAAAATACAAGGATTTTCCTCCCTGATGACTTGCTGCTTTCACAGGAGACAGAATAAGTTATTTGGTAAGTGCTTCCAAACACCATTGCTGACAATTTAGGGCAATGCAGACAAATGTATCCAGTTAAAACTTATAGCAAAGAAAGTAGATTTTTAAGGAAGCGGAATACTAACTGAGCTGTCTTTAGATCAAAATAAAAACAAGAAAAATCAGTGTATATGGTAAGAACTCCAAGAGTTTATCACTCACCATGCGCGTTGTTCCTCACAACACAGTGCGCTGGTCCAGGACAGTGAGCCTGGATGAAATTGTAAAGATCAGTTCAGTTGCATTAAACTCCTATGTGGGCTTGTATTAAGGACTGAGGTGTCCTGGATTTAGGTGGCTGAAAGGGAGGGCTCTCATTCTGACAAAGGATGCGTTTAATGCAGTTTTAAGTAGGTTTGTTGAGCTCACGCCTTTAGTTTGTTTGGATTAATTTTCCTATTTGCACTTTTCCTGGAAGCCCTATAGTAAAGGTAAAAGCCTAGAGCCATAAATTTAGGTCTCCTTCCTTGTGGTTCTCATTCAAATATTTGAAGCTAGTTTGATTATTTTTTTGGATGCAAATATAAATTATCTCTAGTTTTGGCATTAAAAAAGGGGAGGAATCTTATTTAGCAATCTTTCTCTGACAGCTTATCATATATTTCACATGCATTTTTTTGCTAATTATTCACTTACCAGACTATAGCAGCTCAGAATGTTTATATATAAAGTCTAGTGTATGAAAGAAAGTAACTTATATTTAAATTTTTCCTCTGTTTTTTTTAAGTACATCAACTTTTTAAAGTACGTAAACTCACATGCAGTGCCAAATGTGCCCTTCCAGTGTATAATAATAGGGATCTAATTGCACCAGTTTCCCGAGGGGCACAAAAGTAGAAAAGCAGAGCCTGTGTGGAAAACACCCTTTTTTTTTTTTCTTTTTTTTTAATTGCCTTTGGCTGTGACAAGCTCCTACACTCAGAATGAAATTCCATCCTCTCAGAAATTTATAGCAAAGATTTGACTGACTCGAGGAGGGCAAGATTTGGATTTTGGGCCCACGTGCCTGATTTCAGGGTATGATTTTGGTGATGAAACAAGCTTTAAGGAAGGGAAAGGAGTAGTCACTATGGAAGGAAGAGTGGATTTTCCTGTATTTTCTCCAGTCTCTCTCCCATGCTGGAATAACTTTCTCCTTTGGTGTATCTCTTTGTCTTTCTGAGGAAAGCTAGAAAAAGCACCAGCTAAACAGACCCTCAGTTTGTCTGGAAAAGCTCAATGGGAAAATTTATTCTGATTTCTAACTGGGTGTGCCCAAACTCAGTGGCACCCACGGCAAAGCAGCAGTCCTTCTGTTGAAAAGGAGACAATCGTGGCAGGAGCACAAAACCTGGTTTGGCCTGTTGGTGCCCCAAGATCTGTCAACCTGAAGTCATGTTTCCCAGCAGATCTTTGCCCTCAGAGTGTAGCTAAGAGGCCATGCTAATATTTCCTTCCTGAAGAGAGAGAGAGCCTGTTGGATTGTCCTTAACATGAACTGCATGAACTTTTGTACCTTTTCTTCTGATCTTCTCAGAAGGAGGAATATTTGTCCCAATATATCCAAAACATGCTGTTATGCAGGGCTGGCTTATCAGCAGCATTTAATAAAGTAAGATTTCACTTTCTAATCTCAAGTTTTTAAGAATAATATGGTTTTCATTCATACTGCACTCAGTAAAGTGGTCTCAATTATTACTACCAGTATTTTTAATAATACATTGAAGCATGAATTCCTGGGTCTCACCAACTCAGTTTTTCCAATAGATCAAGGCATTGAATTTTCTTCTGGTACCTTTTTGTTTCACCTCCTGTTTTCCTAGAGTCAGATATTATAAACTCAGCTCAAGTGGAAAATTTTTAATTCGCTCCCCATCCTGTTTGTATACAGAGAATCGAATCCCTGCTTTGGATGTGCTTGGTGTGGTGTTTGCTATGCTTCTCTTGCTGCTGGAAGATAAAGTGGGATATTGCTGGGTGTGTTGAGCTACCCCTGTGTCCTACCCTGCCCTTGAATTGCTTGGGAAACACTCTACTGCAAAAGTGTGTGCAGATGTTGGCATTCCCTCTCTCTAAGTTGCCTCTTTATCTCCTGAGGTAGTTTTCTTTCATCCACTGAGGGACCATAAACAAAATTTTGGGTGCACAAGTCTTTGAAAAGTTTGGAACTTGGTCATATTTGCTTTGCTAACAAATGCTAAACCTATACACATATGTGTATGATTTGTAATACTGTTGCATGTTAAAAAGTTCACGTTTCCTCACTAAAAAGCTCACAGAACGAATGAAGTACAGCAGTGTTATCTCTTACCGTTTACTCGGCGCCCTACATAGTCACACACAAACAGGCAAAACAGCAACTAATCAAACCTTTTAGAGCCGCCAAACCCACTTTTTGTCTTTATTATGAAACTAAGATTTGGTCAACTGAGGTCAAGTTGTGCACTTAACACAGCTTCCATTATAGTCAGTGAACTCTGTAACAGAGAGTAAAGTCAAAATATAAACAGAGAACATTTCTGCAGCAGCTCTGGGCTGGGATTAACTTGGATCACCTAGTCTTCTGCTTTTAATGAAATTCTCTCCCTTGTATTTTCTTGTTTGGAAGAGAGTCCAAAGTTATCTCATGCTAATTTAGTTAGGCAGTGCCCTCCAGGGATGTCACAGGCCTCCATGACCTCTCCAGAGAGACTCAGCAAAGGGATGAGGAGAATTAAACATTCCTGAGAAATTGCAAAGCAGCAGCCCCCAGAGATTTTGCAGAGAAACGAGCTCCAGACTAGCTGCCAGAGACCCAAGTCACCTTTTCAGCACTTCCTTGACATGTCTCCGCCAGTCCCATCTGGCTTGATTCAAGGGGTCAGCATGGGGACTGAGGAGAGGTGGCAGCGAGAGAGAGCAGGAGTCGAGGGAGGTCTGACTGCAGCGGTCTCGGGCTTTAGATGTTTCTGTGGGATGTGCAGCTAGATGGTTGTATTTCCTTTCCTTCCCCCATGCTCTTTTCCTTTGTGCTGGAAAGGGGAAGAATACAAAGTGAGGAGGTTTAATGATAAGCTTAGTTATTGTTTCACTGTTTGATGCAACAGTTTTTGTACCTGGGTTTACAACCACCTCCTAGTCTGATGCAGAAAATACTGCAGTATCAGCTACTTACACCAAGATGAATTACAGGCCCTATTTTCCTCTCTTTTATGTTGACAGTCAGGCTGTAGAAACTCATGAAATTAAGCTCGTGTGAAGTCAGGATCGCGGACGGTTTGCGAGATGAAGCGCAGTTCTGTGGGAGGAGGTTTGAAGACTTTATTTCCAGATTTCCCTCAATTATTGTGTATAAGGGGAAAAAATAAATTTGCTGAAGGTTACACAAGAGAGAAAAAGACACCAAGAAACCACTGTAGCTTACTTATTAGAATCTTGATTGCCCGAGTAGTTATCTCGCTTATCTCTTAACATCACAGCAGAAATGATCACTATCTCAAGAAACGTCTATTTCATTGAGTTTTGGAACATGTAATCTAACAATCATTTCCACACATTCTCATCCTTAGGTTTCCTTGCTCCTTTAATTTATTTTTTAATTATTCCAGAGCTAGTCAGTATTAAGGAAGAATATTTGTTTGAATTACCGCCTTCTAGAAGGAATAAAAAACCCCACCTTTTTTCACTATAGAAGTGCAGACAAAGGCATCTAAATCTATGACAAATAATACACTTCCTCACAAAATGTCTGTGGTACCTTTAACTTTCTTAAGCGCTCTAGTTGCATAAATACTATCATTCAAGCTTCACCGTCAGAAAAATCTAGGAGGCACAATTAAATGCTTTAGTCAAGGTCACAAAGAGAGTCGTTGTCACCGCTGCGATTGGGACACGAGAGGTGGCATCTGCTCGTCATTTGCTTTGACCAAACTGCAACCAGTAAACGGGCTGGACCCTAAAGCTGGACTCAGGCAATTAAGAACATGGTTTATGGTATAGCTATTAGAAAAATATATACAGAGCAGAGAATGCTGTTCATGTGAACTACATTTTAGCAATTAAGTTATAAATCTCTAGGAAGAAAAAAATAATTAAAAGAGACTTGCAGATGGAAGCTGGCATATAAGGTATGATAACGTTGTTGTGGTGATAAATCCGTTGCGTTCTGCGGTGACTCATGCCTATGCCACTGTTATTTGCCTGAAAACAGACCTCTGGCCCTTTCCAAGTAATGCTTGTGGGAACGTTTTTCCTGGTGTCTGGCCTGGAGGGGTTATTCCAGCCTTGATGGCAGGATACCTAGTGTGTGCAGAGTCTCATTTGTGTCCATTGGGGAGGGAGGGCCCTTGCTTTGTCTGGATGCGATATGAGCGATGGCTTCTGACGTGCACATAGCAGAGATTTATTGCAAGCGAAAGTTGAAGTGTGATAATGCTACTGGGGTATTCTGTAATAATATGGTAAAACACTTGTCAGCACTTCATCTCAGGCAGTGAAAGTCAATTGTATATGCTACACAGAGACAGATAAAAAGCATAAGTATACTTAAAACTTCATATGGTTTGCATTTTTCATAACAGCTCTCCTGACTCTAATATAAGACAGGTTTTAATTTTGTTTTGGGTAAGTGGATGTGCTTACAGTCTCACACCCACAATTCCATGGCTTTAAATAGAATCGCTCCCAGGGTGCATAAAAGAACACATGCTGTTATGTGAAGGATTTATCCAGGATGCCAGGACTGTATTTATTGCTGGGAACAAACTGAATAAAATTTTCTATTCCATTTTGACACTAGCCCATGGAGAGCAGCCATATTCTATGGTTTTAATGCAGACCCTTCCCTTTCCCTGACTTAGGATTCGGTGCAACTTACCACCCTTGCAGAAGCAGTAATTGCTAATGACGGTGGAATCAGAATGACCAGAACAAGCCAAGGGAAGGTCAATGCGAAACGCCCTCCAAATGTGTTTTTGAGCACGCTCGAAAGAAATCTTCCTGCTGCCTTTTCACATCCGCGCCGCACGGCCAGACTTCTAAAATACATCCTTTGGTTTCTGGGATCATTTTACCATTGACTTGTTCTAGCTGAAATTCCCATGCCCCAGTTTGAGGTGGCACAGACCGTGGGCTGGTATCTGACCCTGAGCACATGGGAGCTTGGTCAGAGCAACAGTAACGCAGCGGGTCTGCGAGGCGGATTCCTCTGTCCTTGGGCTTGGGTTGAAACCACCAGACTCTTTGCATAAGCGGCTGGATCACATGGTGGCGGTTTTGGGTACTGTTGGCCTAAAATTGAACTTGTGACATGAGGTAAAAATAAAAAAGAAAATAAATCCCTCTGTATTGCATTACCATATCCCCGAGGCATCAAAGTTGTGCTCTTGTCTCTGTCTGTACTCAGCCGAGAGAATTTAGCATCAAATTCCAAAATGTTGTCACCTGGAATCTTCTGGTAAAGGAAAAGAAAACTTCCATGGAACCAGGATGAGAATGCTTTAGCATCTTGATACTTTTTCAGGTGGTTTCTTGCTTTTTATAGTTAGTAACACAGTGCTTGGCGTGCATTTTTACCACTGCCTCATGAATAACAATGACTTAGTGGTGAAAATCTTTCTTTTTTCAACTCCAGTGGACTGAAAGCTGGAATAAAATCAGCAGATGAAGTTTCAATTATATGTTAAAGCATGTTCTTTATTTATACACATTATTCAGACAAGGATAACTCTGATTTTATAAGAACCCAGTGAACAGTAAATGTTCTCCTCAGGATGAGTAAATTAACATTTCAAGCCAATTGTTTTAGGAGTGTAACATTGTTTGGAAACTAGTAGCAGAATGAGGATAAAATGCATTAGTGTTCAAAAGCATGAAGCAAGAATTCTGGATATTTGGGAGGGGGGAATGTTAATTATAAAATAGAGTTCAGTTTAATTTTATGTTATTAACTCACTCTATCTCCCTGTATTTCTTTAGAAAAGAATAGCACTGTTCATAAACTTTATCTCGCTGCTCTTGCTTTGTTACGTTTACTGTCTTAAAGGCTTGCTCTTCTTCCTTCCCAATTATGCCCTCAAACATGTATAAACATTCATTATCTCTGAGCCCATCTGACAGCTCTCTGCTGCTCTTAGCACTTTTTTTGTAGTACTATTAGTGGTTTAACTTCAGTCAAGTCCCTTTTCTGGATAGACGCTGGGCAGATCCCTGCAGACCTACAAACCCTGCGTGGAGAAGGCAGCGAGCTGAAGAGGGAGTGTTCACACGTGGGAGGAAAGGAAGATTTGGAGGGAGAATGTAATTGCCTGAATCACAGTGTAGATGACAGCATTTCTGATTGTGTGGAGAGCAGCAGTAGTTTTGATCCGTAGATCACACTGCTCCTCCGGTCCCCATCCAAAGGACCACGTCAGCCTGCACTGAGCTCTTAAGCGTCTGAGCAATCTGGGAAAGAAATCAGAGGCAAGCAGGTGTCGGAAGCATGAACCGGGATCTTTTTATAGCCGAATGTTGCACTGTAAACATTTTGCGATCAATATCTACATTGGGTTCATTATTTTGGGGCTGATCGTGTTGCTCCAGGTAAACGTGCCGGTGCTTGACTTGAAAGCCTAGTCTGTTTTCTCGTGGTTAGATCCTGGCCCCAACCAGTCCCTCCTGGCACGGAGCCCTAAGGCTCCTCTGCCCTCACCGCAACCTGGGTACAACCCTTTACTTTAGCAGTGAGTAATGCTGTCAAATGGGAGCCTGCTTCTTTGCGAAGAGGTATTTTGTCTTTTGTTCATATAAAAATAGCAGAGAGAATTAGTTCTGGAAGGGGAAGAGAGGAAAAAAAAAAGAAGAAAGGGAGGGGAAAGGGGGTCAAATATCTTTCTGCTAGGTGGAGCCTGGAAAACATGTATTTGTTCTATAGTAAAGGCTAGGTAATACCAATCTGAGTGATTAAAACTCACACGTACTTTCTGTAATTCAGTTTTTTTCTCTATTTAGCTTGAAATTTCTTTCTCCTTAAACAGAATTTAAGGCACTCCTTTGTTAGCAATTGAGACAATATCCTCCAAAATGAAAACAAAAGAAACAGAGCATATATTCATCCTTTCTGTATCTTTTCATTTAAATTACTTTGTGTCACATGTGTCGCTTCCAATTTAACCATCTGAAGTATAAACAAACCATTGTGGACCTAAAAATCTGTTCAATTTTTTTTGGCAGGGAAAAAGGACTATATTAATTTTCATTGTTGGTGAGGTTTCCCAGCAAACAGCTTTACTGTTTCTTTTTTGCCTCCAGCTAGCAACTCAAGATCAATTATAAAACTGTGTACAAATACTTCCATGTATTGAAAGAACAATATTTTGACACTCACTGTCACAAGGGAAAAAAAAAAGTGATAATCGAGTTTTTGATAACACAATGAGAACTTTGTGTTCAGCTGAGGTGCATGTGAGAAAAATAATGCTGCATTAACAGGAAAGGTTGACCTTTAAGGTTTATCTGGATTATAATTTTTGTGGGTTTTATTAATAAAACTGCCCTCTAAAGTTTCATGAGTTCTCCCTGAGATCTGTAAAACAATTGGCCTATCTGCTTACAAGAGAAAGTTAGACACTCTTAAAAAATTTCCTACAGATGTGAGGCCCTTTGTTTCAGAAGACATTGATATTGTTTTCATTCGAGATGTTCCACAAAGATTATCAGGTATTTTATTATCTTAGTAACTTTATAATTGTTGGATTATTATCCTTAAATATATCAACTGTACTCTTTTTGACTTCAAAGAAAAAAAAGAAATCATGGATCTGAACAAGTTCACATCTACAGCCATACCATAAGATTTGACTAAATCAGCAAGCACTCTTCAGATTGCTTCTGTGGCAACTCATCAACTATAACTTTGAAAATCTGTGAGAAAGTTTATAAAATGAGCCATGGCATATTATCTCTCTACCTATACCCTTCATACGTGTATCAGTAAAAGTGATTTTTGCTGTTTGTTTACTTTCTTGGGATTCTTACGTTAAATTTTCTGTTGTTTTTTATCAAATAACATGATTTTCCTCATACAGGAAAACGTTTTCATGTCAAATCTGTTCTCTTTTTATACCTTTTCTGCCACTGATGTCACTGTCTATGGTTTGCAAACGTCACTCTTCTGAATGGAAGCAGCTGCCGTGTCAGAGGTACTCAATGTCTCCTCTGCGTGAGCAGAAGGGACAGCGCTAAAGGAAAAGCTTTGTACACAGACATTGGAGACCTTATGTTCAGCATTACACTGTAAAGGAAGAAGCATATCAAAATGTATTTAAACTGATCAGATCTGATAGATACTTAAATGGTGTTCAGAAAGGTTTTTCCATAAATGGGGAGGTTGCTGGAGCAACAGAGCTTGCATGAATGCTGTGATTTTCTGGTGATCTGAAAAAAGAGGATGATGACTCTTCAGGAAAGAGGCATGTGTCCGGCACTTCTTGGACAGTTCCTCTTTTGCTGTAGGTTTTGCAAGAGGGTTGAGCTTGTGAAAAGTGTCACTCCTCTTGCAATAATAGACAGTGACCTCGCTTGTGAACTTCAGTTTGCCTTTCAAATACAAACTCCAACAGCGTAATAAGGTTCTTGCTTCTTGGGTGGGCACCCTTAGTTTTTAAGTAACTGAGTACGAAGGGTTGTATTTTAGGGGAAAAAAAATGGATAGGAATACATTGATTATACGCACTACTGTATTCCAGCTGTCACTGGCTTCTTCGGAGTATCAGCGTGCCTGGCAGCACATCCCTGTGGTTTTCTTTGGCAAGAGCATCTCTGCCGTGCTTGTATTGCCTTATAACATCGTCAGAAGCCAGTACTAAAGCAGTAGTCATTACTTAGACCTAACTCTCATGGTGGCAGAGAGCATGGGATCATGCCCAGTGCTTTTGTGTTGCCTTTCAGGCAGAGGCAGCTTATACTTTACTCTGATCACAAGACTTTTTGCTGCATGTGAGTTTCGTTAGTGTTTTTCGGCCATGTGTGTTATGCCCCTGTTGTGTGCAGAACATGTAAGGAGATTTTTCTCCCCCACTGTTGTGTATTATAGGTGTGTATTGCTGCCTCTTTATATAATCTCCTTATTTAACACACTCTCATGCCTATTGGGTACACCCAGTACACACCTACGCTTTTGACAATAACAGAAGTCAATCAGATGTGAGTGACTCAGCTACGGTAGCACCTCTTCTTCCTTCCCTTCAGTTTGGGTTCAGTCCTCTGAGCTGACATCCCCAGCCTCACTTTTCTCAGGAATCAATTGTGGTCATTTCTGCAGCAGCTTGAGAAACCACAGCCAGTCAGCTGGGTTGTGTCAGGAGTGATGGCATCTGGAACTGCTTCACATCCAGTCAGTCAGGAAGTGCGTGGGCATGACATCTGCCCACGTCACGCAGTGCAGGAGATGCCGAGCAGCTTCTTTCCATGCCAGTGCAACTGAGTTGGGACAATACAAAGAATGAGGTGATACAATAGTCCCGTCTTTTGTGGCACAGAGGGAACAGTCCCTTGTGATGCATGTAGGAACAGCAGTCGTGCCAGGCCTTTGTGCTTGCCACATGGGGAGAAGGTTCTCATTCACTGCCATGTCCCTGTAAAGGCTCAGTCATGCTTTGGCCCAAAATGCTTAATTCTCCTTCTCAGTGGTGACCCCAGCAGGATAGCTAGGTTTGGGATCACTGGAGAGTACCACGTCCAACCCACTGAATTCTTCTGCCCACTTCTAGACAATAGAGTATGGAATACTGTAAAGACAGAATTTCTATAAATGGTGATAATGTACTCCTGGGTGTCTCTGGGTGGTAATGTTTTCTGACTTAGTCAGAAATTGCTCCTTAATTGTTGACAGCCTTGAGGTAACCCATGCCCTCCACAAGTGATAAGTAAGTAGAGCTAGACATTTACCAGTCTCTGCTTCTTTGTCTCTGAAACACACCGACAACGCCCCCTGCATCAGGCTACAACTATCTGCTCCATCGCCTAAAGTAAACATTACTGATTTGGTTTGATTTTTTTCATGTGCGTGTGACAAATACAAAGAAGTCAGAAGTTTTCTGCGTGATATCTAGAAACATGTGCAGACGATTTTAATTTTTTTTACAGTATAGGGCTTGTGAAAAATGCTATGTAGCAGTGCAGGGCACAAGTAATTAGTGCCAACAGGAACATGATGTGTCTGTTCAGTCATATCTGGTTTGGGTCTTGCATTGGATGAGGCATAAGAAAAGGCTTTACTCATTCTCTTGACAAATCATCTTTTATTTCTAGAGCAGAAATCATCTGCTGTACTTTTAAGTCTCAGGAAGTTGGATTTGTGTTTCTTTTTTCTCTTAAATAGGCAAATGCCTGGTTACAAGCTCGTTTTAACAATATACAGCGCTAGAGCAGACAGGGAAAGAAAAGTGTCAAACATATAGAGTTAAACATAACCTCAGCTACTGAGTTTTTGTTATCCATGGATGACAGCCCAGTTAATAAATGTCTTTTCACTGGGATGCTGGACTGGAAGTTAATGGTGAAACACATCTACAACATACTGCAGATGCTTGAGACATGCAGACGCATCACAACCATAATGGCAGTGGCATGCACAGAATGTACCTGTACAGTTGTGTTAATCCAGCCTGGATTTTTCTCTTCACTAGCCCAGGTGCAAATACTATGTAAGCAAAGAAATTCGGGCAGGGAAAAGACTGGCTCATGTTTTGGATATGTTGCCTGAAAATGGTGCTTACTACTGGCAGGGGTTTATATACAGAAAAGGGAAGAGGGAAAAGATGAAAGCAAACGGATTTTGGCAGAGGCTGTAGTTCAGGCATGCAGAACAGATATCCTAGTCTACATAATCATAAAAGTGTATCCACTTGCTATGTATCTCTCTCTGGTTAGGTTTCTGTCTTTATATGTAAATGATATAGTATTGCCTTTAGACTTTGTGAGTCACTAGACCAGAGCCAAAGAGAGTTCAAATACGAAAAATACGTTTTGTTATATTTGCCATTAAAGGAACAGTCTTATTCTAATAGCTGAAGCCCAAATTATTTCCATAGTGGTTTCCTCCTTCTTTTCAACTTTTGCCCACATTTTATTAACTGGATCGAGGAAAAAATTAGGGAGAGGGTGGTAGAAATGAACACAAGTAAATTCTTTACTTGTTGTCAGCCCATCCATAAAAGCCTTTACAAAGAAAGACAGGAAAATCCACGATTCTCTGGTCCTGGACCAGAAAAATTCCTAAAATATATGACCTTGCGATGGTTAAAAGATAGCCAAGAGCCAAAGCTGGGCAATGTTTTCATCCCAGTTCGGCCATGTCATGGGTCATGTGGTTCAGCATGTGAACAGGAAGGTGAGAATGGCTGAACTTTTGCCTCAGTTGTGCAGTCCATCAGAGAATAAATGGAGCAAATCACTCTGCTGCAGCTGTATCGGGAGGTGAACGGCTGAATACCTCTCACACAGAGGCCTTTGTGTTCTGGACATGATCTAGCATTATGATGGGACGCACTAGGCTGAGGCTTTGTAGCAATTACTGACCCATTATCACGCTAGAACATGAGATCATTTATCTTCTAATTCAGAGTGTCACCTGTTCTTCATTTGCCAGTCAATAACCATTAATTACTTTCAGTGGAAATTTAAACACAGCTTTTCCCCTCTGTTAAAACCAGTAAGCTATTCAGTAATGACAAATAAACCTGGAGCTGTATCTCCCCCTTTCCTCTCATTCTCAGCCCAGAGTCTGGTACAATATGAACTCTTAAAGGAAATGCCTAGAAATCGATAGGTCAAGGGCCTTTATTAGTCTGATGTGGGGGGAAGCACATTCCTGGCGTATGCTGTATGGAAAGCATATAGCTACTGCTTGTACCAGATTTCTCATTGGTCTTCACGGGCTGTACCTGTGGAAATGAAGATATGAATGCGGAGCTTATTCGAGGATTTTTCTATCTTCTGGCTTGCCTCTGTGTTTTTTTACAGGCTATTCATGCAGACCTATTCAGAGCAACAGCATTTGGTCGCCTTCCTCGAAGCAAAACAGAACTATCGCCTTACTTTGTTTGTAATTTTTAGCATGTTCATTTTTTTCATACCTGATTTGATTGAGGCAACTCTAAGTGCCAACAATTGTGAATGCCAGGAAAAATAAAAGAACCAGCAGTGATAGATTATCAAGTAATCATTAATCTAAACATTCTTTCCTAGTAGGAGTTGAGGCAAAAATTGCTTTTAGCAATTCTATCTGCATGGCTTGATTATTGCTAAGCTGGTCCTGTAGAAATTTACTGCAGTTTAAGTTAAATATCGAAGGCAGTGTTTGCCTGCTCTTTTGAAATGGTGGACAAGGGTTGATACATCCAAATGTATAAAACTTGGTGGGACCAATTGTCAAAGGCTGGGGTTTTTGTTAGTATTTTCTAGCTGTCTCCTTCAATGTAGTGCATGCTTTACAACATTCTTCTTTAGAACAAACTTCCAATGCTATTTCATATTAATACATAAAATTAATGTGCAAATACTTTAAATACTCACTGGATTGTTGAATGTCTCAGCATAAGAACCTGCACTGAAGTTGTGCCCAGTGAATTACAATACTGAGGTGTTTACAAGTGGAGGGATAGCAAAAAATTATCATAAATCTGATCCTGCTTCTACTTAGACATATTAACACTACTTTACAAATTACTTAGTAAATAGTAGGCCCTCATGCTAATATTGCATAGTCAGTCAACCTACATGGCATTTGGGAGTGGGTGGTGATTTTTACCAACAAGTGAGGTGTGGTTGTTACATCTCTGTCAGGTGTAGCTGACACTACAGCACGCTGTACGTTTCAAAGGAAAATGGCAAGACCTTGAATTTATTATGTACAGCAAACATCCCCTAAAGTGAGGAGGGAAACTGCTATAAATTCTAACACTGTCTCATCCTGAGAATCCTTACTCACTCAAATAGTGCCTTCTCATATGAGGAAGCCTGTTGTGTTCAGCTGGACTGCTTAATGAAAGCTGAAGGTCTGTGAAAACAGGCATTAAGCTAGGAGAACCAGAACTATCAATTACTTATTTTAGATATTCCTTTTACCTTTCTGCGAAGCTGCTACTGCTGTAAATCCTGCAAGCTTGCCCTGTCACAAAGAAACAGGAGTTGTTGATTTACGGTGACCTCTCAAATCAGCAGGGAAAGCCCAATGTTCCAAGAAAGCTCAGATGAGAGATACAAGTTAAGACATCTCCTCCCCACGAGAGGAGTTTCATCAGCCAGTCGGGTATTTCTGCGTCATTGGCTAGGATCTTCAACTCTGGAAAGGAAAAATAAAGTTGCTGCCATTGTCCTGCCCAGCAGGTCATATCCCTAAAGCACAATTCATGTCAAGGACTTACACAGCAGTTGCCCAAAACCCAGCCTTCCACACACATTCAAGAAGCAAAAAGGTTCAAAAGGAACATGTTAATAAAATCTTGTCAAAACTTTGGAAGATGCGTAAAATAATAACTGGGAAGAAAAATTACTTGCAAATAGGACCATTTAAGTGGAATCTATTGCTTTGCTATGCTGGACACTGATTTATTAAGAATGGGTGGGGGGGGAAATTGAATTTTTCAGGTGGTATTTACCAAGAGAAACTGAGCTGTCCCAAAGCTTTTATTAATCTGATTTGCAGAGTATCCACTACCATCAAGGGACCTACTAAAGTTGTTTTCTTTAAAGCTGATGTGAAGAGGTCAATGCAAATAGCATTGTGGCTTACGCTGTGAGAAGATGACAGTCCTTTTTACCATATGGAGAGAAAGTTGAATTATTTTGTTTTCCTTTTCTGGTTATTTATTAAATGAGGATCATGGCATACAGGTATTCCCTTTTCCTCTCCAAAGGAAATGAAGTGTTTACATCATTTTGATTGATCTGAAAGAATAATTATTCTGTCCACCTACAGCTCCTAGGCAGTCAAATAGTCCAGTCACTAGAGCAGCAGCTTGTACATCAGAAAACTGAAATGTACCTGTCGTGATCCCTCAGACAAGTCACACGTGTCATTGTGTGCCTCTTTTTCCATCTGCTTTTCTGCTTTCATGCTGGCTTAGCTGGTCAGCCCTCTGAGGGTGGTGCTCATCCATCCTTACTTGTTTGTGGGAGGGGAGTCTGTGAAAGACGGTGCTGTGGGAAGTAAACTTGCTCCCCTGAAATGCAAATGTGATGACAAACCCATGAAGTTTCACTTCAAAACCTATTGTGATTTTCGTCCCTGCAAAAACGGCTCCCTAAAAGCGATGTTAATAGTTGTCTTACTTTTCTACTAGTGTTTTCTGTGTTCCTATGTCAGAAGAAAAAGTTTCTGCTGCAATGCTTTAATATGTAACATTTAGCACATATTCAGCATGAAAAAACAGATTAATTTGGTCAAATACACCTCTGACTATTCTTAGTTACCTTTTTAATTGCACAATTAAAATCCTAACTTAGTCTAAATTAACCAAAATAAGTGTGACAGAAGAAAGGAGCCCAAAGTATACATGTTTTCATGATTCAATGTGTTTGACATCCTTCTATAGCAGACAGAAAACAGCACTCTGGATCTTTTTCCCGTATCTATGTCAATTCATGCAGTGTTTCAAGCAAATGAATCCATGCTCTTGAGCACTAAAAGAAGTCTCAGTGTTCAAAAGTAAACATATTAAAGTCTCCTCTGCAGAAATCCCTGCTGTGAAACAAATTGAAAATCAAATACAGCATTGCTTTCTGTCATAAGAAATAATAGAACTCTTTTCAGAGTTGCACTGAGCTGGTTAATAGCCACCATGTTAGGAAAGTGCTAATTTCTCCAGCTTGGAGTATGTGCGTGCATGTGTAGTTATTTCCAAATCAAAGATGCAGTAATGTAATATTATGTACCAAAGAGGCCACTTGTGCGTGCACTGAATCTGACTGTGTTTGTCTTTCCACAGGCCATGTGGCTGATGTTGCAAACGGATGAGCCCGAGGACTTTGTCATAGCCACTGGGGAGGTCCATAGCGTCCGTGAATTTGTGGAGAAGTCATTTAAACACATTGGGAAGACCATCGTGTAAGTACGAACGTGAGGCTGCAGCCACAGGTTGAACACTTCTAGCATTTGCTGTGTTTCAGCGTATTGGTTCTCTCCAATCTTTTGTTTTCTTCCCCTTGCTTTCTAATTTTGTAACATGTGAGACCTTCCGGGCATCAATGTTTGCCACAGCAGCTATGTCTTCTGTTGCCCTCTAGATCATAAGAAAAAACTGTAGGTGGATGTATCTTAATTCTTTACTCCAAAACTTCATTCCCTGTTCTGCCATTCACTCCTCACCTTGGGGGACAGACACCCCTCTGAAGATGTTAGTGCTGGGGTGCTATTCATCGCCCTGCCGCAAAAAGGGTTTGTCTGCCCAATTCTCTATTTTGTGCCCTCAGATCCCCACAGTCTCTGCCATCTCAAGAGGTAACACCTGCCAACCTTGTTCTCTCCATGTGACAGCCCATCAGCCACACCACAAGGGTTATACAGCAACCCGCTCTTCATTCCTATTAGCTCTCCTCCGACTAAGCCATAAAAATGTTGAACAGTGGGTGCAGAATGTTTACAATGCATATTCCACATAGTTTGATTGAAAATACAAAATTCCTTCTCAAGGCCCTATAATAAAACCAGGATGGCTTGGTGAGTGCTCTCTGTAATTTATATTTTTATTGTTTATTATTTTTTCAATTTCCCTCCTTCTGTATCTTCTCTGGGCCCCATGCATCAACATACCGATCTCAGCTGGAAAAGGGAGAGGAAAGCCACAGGCTCTTCCATGACGCTAGAGCCAGGGCTGCTCCTCAGGCCATCAAAGTCACTTGTGCAGCTGGTGAACTTTTGACAGGGCCAATAAGTTTTACTTGGGAACAAAAACTTGACAAATTCAATAAATATGCAGAAGTGCACAGATATATACAATATTATTTGAACAGCCAGTGGGTGGCTGGGGAGGTAATAACATTTTCTCCTCAATGAGTTTTTAGTCTGGTTTCAATTTTTGGCATCAACTTCCAGAAGAAAACTCAGTTTGGGGAATAAGTTTCTCTGTATTTTTAGTATCTCTTGATAGCAAGATGTCCCCGTATGATCGCATTTTTTCCCATATGGCTTAACAGTAGTGAGGTTTGACAGGGTAAAGGGGAGGTAGGAGAGGAGCTCTGGTAATTGCTTTGCTTTTCTTATTTTTTCTCCTTTTTCTGTACTACTGCTTCTTGTGTTTATAAGCTAATTCTCACAGTAAGCATTGGTATAAATACCTTGTGGACTCAGTCGCTTCATAAAACAATTGTTGTGATTTTGTCTCTGTCTAGTGTTGTTTGCAAAGGCAAGAATGAATGTTTAGTGAAAGCTTTTTTTTTAAAAAAAAAAAAAGATTACTTAAAATTAGGAACTGAAATGTACAAGTCAGTACTTAGCTGAATGTCTTAATTTGCAGATGTTCTCAAGACTGTAGTTTCTCTTGATGTCAATAAATATATCGATTAGTTTAAAATTAAACTCCCTGCTTTGTTGTTGGCCTAAGAAGTCTTGGCATTTCCCAAGACTGACACATCAGAATGTATTTTACACACACAAAATTAAACCCTTGAGAAAAACTTAACAGACGAACAACAATTACACAAATAAAGTACTTTTATTAATAGCTTCTGTTACAGAGAGGATATTAAATGCTTACTTTAGGTTTAGTTGGTCCTAACACACAAAATTTTCTGTCCCGTTTGTTCAATTTCTTGCTCACCTATATGCTCCATATGGTGGACTGTCAATCATTTATGTTGGCGATTACTACAGTCAGTGTTTGGATTGAATCAGTCAGGCACAAGTTCCTCTCTCAGAGAGACTTTGCGATATGACTCCAAGAGAAGAAGTAGGACAAGAGGGTTATTTTGTGCGTACAAAGGCATAGTTGTTTGTTGGGGTTTTTTTTACTAATAAATAAAATTAATTTTCAGAAATTGTGTACAAATACACATGACATCTGGTGCTGTGGATTTTTAGGAACCTAAATTACTTTAGAAATGGGGCTTGGTATATTAATCCCCATAGCTCTTCTGAATTTTTCTTTTCACTGTGTGTAAGTTATTGATTCCTTAAGCCATTTACAAGTCATACATATGGGGACCGAGGGGATGTTTTCGGTGTGAATGATAATTTTGTTGCTGATCATTTTGGCAGTGATGTAATTCTGCTGATTTGAGGTACAGTCCAACCAGATAAACCAGCCGTTGGTTCCCCCTGCTCCCAAGGTGAGAGTAGTGTCACAACAGACCCACTACTCATCCCATAGCCTTGGTTCATTTTTCAAATTGCACTAGATGTAAAATATTTCTCAGGATTTGGAAAGTTTTGTTAAGAACCTTCATAATTTTTCTAGGTGTCAGCTCAGCCCATGCTCTTGCAGCACGCACACTCTCTGTCCTTACCCTCTGTGGATCCTCGGCCGGCCAGCTGGTAACCTCTCACATTCTTTGAAACCCCCAAGGGCTTTTTACTCCCACCTCCTCCAGTTTGAATATATCTTCTTCAGGGAGTAAACCTGGCAGCAAAATCCTCCCTTTTAGCATTGCAGGACCCCACTGGTGCGTCCCATTGATCTGTTTCTTTACAATTTATGAGGCACCTAAGAACCAGCGTGCCAGAATGGAATTGTTAAATGAGTTCCTGTGAGGATGGCTGCTTTCTTCCTATCTCCCTTCCTCAAAGTTTGGTTGAGTTGTTTGAGGTGTTGGTTTTGGGGGGGATTTGTTAGGTTTGGGTTTGTTTTTTTGCAGGGTTGCAGGTCTTGTGAAGTTTTGCTGTCTCAAAAAACTTACCTAGGAGATGTTCAGCAGCCCTTTTGACTGCTCTTACATGCTGGCACAGCTTCCCAGTGTTGCTGCACAATGCGCTTCTCAAAATTCCTGGAATGATGGAGTAAGTGACCGGGAGGGATGTGGTGGCAAGCAGCAGCTGGCAGATCTCAGAGCGCATCTGAGAACACAGGGCGCATGTGCAGGGGCTCTTAACCATCTCTAGTTTGTGCTTTGGCAGGCAAAGTTGCAAACATAGTGGAGTCCAAGCTGTCACATCTTGATATTGCAGTAGAGGACAGGAAAGAAAAGCAGTCCTGGCTGCTCCATTAACCAACTAAAAAAAAATTTTTGTTTTTGTCATCTTAACAATTCACATTAACTTATGCAGCTGAAAATCCAGGACAGCCTAAAAAGTTTTTCCGAGAAGATAACATAATACTCTGTTACAGCCAGTCATTAGCACGTGTCAGGACTATGTCTTCTAGCCAAAATAAGAGAGAGAGAAACTTTACTACATTTTTGTAACTAATGAAATGTACAGCTGCAATAAGACTGATTCTCTCTCCAAAACTGACTGTAAAGTGTACACAGAGGTTTTATCTACCTTGTGTGGTTTGTTTCTTCTGACATTTCTTTTTAAGGGAGAAATTTCAAATTATATTTATATAGTCCTCTGAATCATTCAAATTCAGTCCTTTGTACTAACAGGAAAGCCTCAGAGCTACAAATATTTTTCCCCTGTAAGGATTACACTTTTTTTTCTTTTACTTTCTCTTCTTATTACTAATTAAGTAGTACTTGGGGGAAACACTTCCCGCCTATACTACAGCAGGGTAAATGGAACAGGCAAACGCTTGTCTTGACTAATTTTCTGTCATTAATCTTATTAAATTAGAACAGGATTGCAAAGATAGCCTGAAACCACTACAGCACTCAGAGTTCTTTGCACAGTGCTACAAAGACTGCTGTCTGCAAATGTGGAAAGAAAAAAAAAAAAGGAAGAAGAAAAAAAAGGATAAACTCTTCAAGCGGTGGAAAGATTTATTGTATTTTTTTATTAATATGAAAATATATGCACATTTGTTATAGAAATATTCATTGCTTCCAGGATCAGAATTAATTCAGTAAAAATGTATGTTTTACTCTAGTCATTTGGCTCTACATAGAAATTTTATCTTAACGAATGTGCCAGTTGGTCTTATAAAAGATCCCCTAAAAAGGGTAAGTTTGCAGATAAGCTGTAAGGTCTAATGAGGTGAACTACTAGCAGAAGTGGAGCAGTGGCCTCTTCAGTGACAGTGAAGGTTGAACTGAGATTGAACTGAGGGAGGAGAGTTCTTCTAGTTTGGTTTGTGGTTTGTTGTGTTGTGTGTTTTTTTTTCTTTTTACCTTAAAGTGGATGGTTGGGTTACAGAAACATACGAGACCTGAATAATTGCTGTGAGAATGAGAAGCCAATAGTATGTTAATAATGGCGCTGTGGGGATGTGAAAGAGGAGCCGTCAAAAGTCGTCATCCAAACAGCTGCTTGTTCCCAGGTCTGGCTTTTACTCTCCAAAAAAGGCTGCCTGGCCAGTGCTACGTGTTGTACTTAACAGCTCGGGAAAATCAGCAGCTTTCGGATGAGGAGGAAGGGACCCGAACCCCATACAGAAATTGGAGGCATTCTGAAGCGTGGTGGCTGACAGGAACCCAACCAGGTCAGACAAAAATGCTGGCCTGGGTGAACCCACGCAAGCCAGGTCCTCATCACCATTCTCACTGTCGAGGAGTGAGGGCATTTAACCCACCACAGCTGGAGAATTAACTCTTCCAGCTAAGCAGGCTTTTATTACTTTCTTATTGATACAAGATTTTATCTGTAGGCAGACCTAATAACTGTTTCAGAACTCAAACTAAGGTTTGAGGACTGTAAATTTAATTATTTCATACATCATAGGGGGTATGAGAGTTTCTCCTGTAGGAAGACTAGGTGAGAATTAACTGTGATGTTTCATGGGAAATTCCACTTTTTTTTTTCCCTCCAAATGAAGTGAAAGTAATTTTCAAAAATGCAATTTGGAAAATATCTAATATCAGGTCAGCTAAACTGCTTTTTTTCTCTTTTAACCTCCTTTTAAAGAAAAAATAACTTGAAAGAAATTTTTTAAGCCATTCTTAAAGAAAAAAAATACATTTTGAAAATGTCAATGCATCTTTTTTTGATGTTATTTATATAACTTTTTTCAGGTTGACAATAATGGAACTCACTGGAAGGTAAAACTTCTCTTTCCAGAATGTTTTGATTTTCACAGAAGCATTAATATTCATTGAGAAAACATTTTCTTCACAATTTGGAGTAAAAGAATAAGAGCCTCAAAATTTTTCCAATAAGCTGAAAAATAAGAATCCAAAAAATAGGGGGCCTAACATATTCTTGTTTAAAGTCTCATAATGTGAAAAATCACAACTTAGGTTTTTGAAACTTGAGCTTGACAATGCTGAGAATGTAGTATGTAGTAACAACAATAGCTTTGTTTTGATTGTTTCCTTTTAGTGAAGAAACACTGAAGGCCTGATTCATCAGAGTATTTGAAAAATATTTAAGTACGTCCCTCTCTGGTACCATACTTATTCTTTAGATTTAAGCACAAGATCATGGTTAAGCAATCCCTATATTCTTGATTAAGAGAGACAGGGAACTGCTGGAGAGAGTCCAGCGCAGAGCCACAGAGATGATGAAGGGAGTGGAACATCTCCCTGATGAGGAAAGGCTGAAGGAGCTGGGTCTGTTCAGCTTGGAGAAGAGGAGGCTGAGGGGTGACCTCATAAATGTTTATAAATATGTCAAGGAAGAGTGTCAGGAGGACAGAGCCAGGCTCTTCGCAGTGATGTCCAATGACAGGACAAGGGATAATGGATACAAGCTGGAGCATAGGAGGTTCCACAAAGGTATTAGAACAATCTTTTTTCCTGTGAGGGTGCCAGAGCCCTGGCACAGGCTGCCCAGGGAGGGTGTGGAGTCTCCTTCTCTGGAGACATTCAAAACCCGCCTGGACACGTTCCTGTGTGACCTACTGTAGGTGATCCTGCTCTGGCAGGGGGTTGGACTAGATGATCTTTTGAGGTCCCTTCCAACCCCTGACCTTCTGTGATTCTGTGATTGCTTTGATACATCAGAGCTGCTGGCAAGGTTGGTGGTTGAGCTGGTGGCAAAGGAACAAATGAAGAGTCGTATTTAAAGCTTCCCTGCAAAAACCATTAATGGTCTGTTATATGGTGTCAGTTTTGCTGCTTATAAGGTGTCAGGACGGAACTAAGTACTTTGGCTTAATTGTGTGCGTAGCAGCAATCAGACCACAAATCCAAGAAGTCTACACAAATTGTATTTCCTATTAGCTATGGAGAAAGAGCAAACTTTTCCTAAAACTTTTTTTTTAATTAATTTATTGTTCATTTTCAAATGTGAAGGTATTTTCTATTGGCACATATTTGATTTTAAAGGCATATGTGATAGTTTTATTTTCCATAAGGAGACTGAACAGCTGTAGCTACTAGTGGGTTTGAATATTTTTTTAAATTCTATCATTTCTGGTTCTATGTAAAGATCAAGCAAGGCGATGAAATGCATATACCTTTTCAGTTTTGCTGTGCTTTTGTAAAAGGTTATTTTTTAGTTGATTTCTTCACCTCCTCAAAATAGGTGGACTTTGCCTTGTTTACTTCTCATTTACAGCCATTGGGACCATTTGGTCCATTGTGGTGCTATTCCCCACCACACCCCACCTCAATTATCCTGACTCCCCTCTGTCCTTCCCTGCCCACCTCACAGCCCACCAGGTGAGAACCCCAGCTCGTTGTCCTCAGAAAATCCTCTGTGCCTCTGGATGTTTTCATAGCTTGAAGCTTGCTGTTTTACTGAATAGTAATAGGAAATTAAAAATAATTAGAATCTCCCGAGCTGAAGCGGAAAAGGAGCATTCATCACTGCTGATGCTAAGTATTATAACAGTAGTGATCTGCAGATATGGAATTAGCCTTAAATTAAATACCGTCCATTCCTCTGTAAATCCAAAGTGTAAAAGTTCTCGAGGTGAAGAACCTTTTAAACAAATAAACTTGCACATTCTTTTGAAATGTGATTAACTTGCTTTTATGGAAATTTCTGGGGTTAGTGATGGTAGCAGTATCCACTGGAGCTGACAGTGGCCATGGTGCTAAGCACCGGTCTGCAGCAGTGAGGCACTCGACGTGGAAGTGTAGATGTAGAGGGCATCAAACCTACTTTGTCATCAGCAGATTTGTGGCCTTGTGCACCCTTCTCCAAGTGCAGGGTGTTCCGATGTATGGTTGATGCTGTCAGCCGTGAGAGCAAAAACCCATCCTTCAGCTTCATCCTTCAGCACGAGGGTGAAGCTCCCCAGTGTGGGGCAAGCGATGGTCTCTAGAGGCTTGTTGCCTGCAGGCTGCAGGACCAGCATTTTGTGAAAAGCAAGTACCTGGGCTTTGACACCAGCTGAGGGTTGGGGGAATATCCGTTCCCCATCCTCTAAATTTTAGCCCAGCCCTGATTAGCCAAACTTCCTTTAGCCAGGAATCTTTTGCGTTTCCCCCAAATTACACAAGGCTGTTTTCTTGCCTATGTGGGCATTCACCCTAAGGAGCAGAAAGCTGGGTAATCCTTGTGGCTGGAGCTTCCTAAAACCACAGCAACCTGAGGGTTCCCAGTGCCTCTTCCACCACGCTTCTGCTTCAGAATAATTTGACATTAAATTAAGGAGGGGTTTGGCGGGTGAGTTTTTCTTCTCCTTCGCTTGTGGGTAGAGGAAGACGGGACGGGGAGTTGGTCAGTGAAATGGATGTCTTGCTCCTGGTGTCAGGCTGGCCTCCGCATAGTCCCTTTTATCAGCAGTATGGTGTCCCCAGCTGTGAGCACCGAGGTGCCAGAAGTAATTAGAAGTGCAACTATCAAATGCTACTTTGTTCACAATGAGAAGTGCTTCTTTTTTTTTTTTTTTTCCCTTATGAACTTTTCACATTGCTGGGCTGAACAAAACGGGTGGAGATTTCTCCTTAAGCTCTTTCCATTGTTATATAACTTTGATAGCGACATTAAGTGAGTCTTTACTGGCTCAGCCAAGCCTTCTGGAGCCTGTTGGGTGTTAAATGGGGTTCTCTGCTCAGTGACCTCCAACAACAACTGACGTCTCCTGATCTAAGCGCTTCCTGTTGTTTTACTGGTGACGGTTAGTTTTCTATTAAGCTCATTTGAGTCCTGCACATTTTTACCCTCTGCCCTTTAGAGGGAGGGACTAATGTTAGTTTTGGCTTCTGAATGAAAACTTTGCAGTTGAGGCTTCAAACAGAGCAACTGCAAAAAAGAAAGAAAGAAAGAAAATTTAAATTATAAATCATCTTCTGCATCATGGCATGACTATTAACAGCTGACTTCACTGTGACTATTATCTGTTGGAAATTATTTCAATGTGAAGTGTTTCCAGTATCAAGTATGTTGCAGGCTTTGCCTAGTTGTCCAAAAGTCATGAGCTGTGCTTAAAAAATCGTGGGATTTAAAAACTAGTAATAATGCATATTTGGTATTTCCTTCTGCCTTTCGGTGTTTTAACCTTCATGGGTACACAGAGGTCACATTTTCAGACTTTCTTCCTTAGCCCTTAGGGCTACAAACTCAAAAATGAAGGCCGAGATTGTCAAAGAATTAAATTCTTCTAGGAGCTTGGGGTGGGGTGGGGCAGGGAATCAAGGAGAAATCAAATCTGTGACAAAATCCCAAGAGCTAGCAGTACAGTTAATAACTGGGAGGCAAGAGGTGCTTTTCTGTCATTGCTGGTGACTGAGATTTAATAGCTTAAATCACAATGCTGATTAAAATTACATAGATTTTACTTAAACACAAAAAAAAGGGAAGGATTTCATCATTGTGCCTTTATGCTAAGCTATGCTATGCTATGCTAAGCCTCATGATACACACTTGGAGGCAAAAAGCAAAGAGAGGATAGAGTTTCAATCATAACTCAAGATTTTGTCCATTCAGTAGATTAGATTTGATGCACCAATGTATGTTTCTACACATGTCACCTGAAGTGTTGGATTTGAGAAGGGAGCGTTCTCCTCAGGCTTTCAGGCTGCAGGTTGTTCTCTCTCTAAAGCCAGAACTAATCACCCACCAAACCCTTCCTCTTCTGCTGCTCCTGAAATTTTAGACCACGACAATTGCTAACAAAATAGTTCCCAGTGCGAGCAGGTCACATAAATTACAGCAAATTGCAGGCTGTTCGACACATGTGAAACTGATTTGGACAAAGGATCTGGCTTCCAGCTCACAGGTAGTAAGTGCTGTTTACGGTGCATGTATGTGAAGTGCCATGTCGAGCTAGGACTGAAAACTCAAGAACTGTGTTTTGTTTTTCCTAGTTAGGCACAAATTAAATTATGCAGCCTAATGCTATTCAAACAGAGCTTCATGTCCATAAAATTAACAGATTAAAGAGTTCCTGAAAGTATTGGCCAAAATACAAGAATTAAAAATATTTTAAGAAAACAGCTTTGAACCAATCCACAAATGAAAAACCTCACTGTCATATTTATTTGCAGATACATAAAACAGTCTGAAATCAGGACATTTTATTTTTCCCGAGCATTATGTGTTTAATTTGGAAGTCCTGCATTTCAGACCTTCCACTGAATCAAAAACCAAAACAAAGAGACTTCAAAAGCCATTGTTGCTCCATTCAAGTCTAAACTCTGCCTTTGTTCCTATAGCTAATGAGTTTATACTGTCTTGCAGGGAGAATTGACACCAGCCTCAAGTAAATGAAAGCAGGCCAAATGTTGGTAAGATCAGAGCACTAAAGTAATTATGGGTTGATTAAATGTTTATCTTCTTTACAGGTGGGAAGGGAAGAATGAAAATGAAGTAGGACGATGCAAAGAGACTGGCAAGATTCATGTGACCGTCAATCACAAGTACTACAGACCAACTGAAGTGGTAAGAAAATGCCCTCTCGCAGCTTTGCAAATGAATAATCCAATCACTCGGCCAATAAATTGCTGCATTTGGCCAGCAGTCTGTGAAAATGGCCTAATTGCACTCCCGCTGCCAGCTTTTAAGAGCTTTAAATTAGCCTGCTTGCTGGCCCCCTCGCAGTCAGCTGCCTGGGAAGAAGCAGGTAGGCAGCCCTGGCCAGGAAGGAGACAGTCTGCCCTGTCACAGAGATGCTCCTCGGCTTTGCTCACCCTCACTGAATGGGATGGACAGGGGACGCTTAGGGAGGTGAGGCATCACCTTACGGGAAACAACACACTGTGTTGTCTTCTGGTCTCGAATGGGTTTTGTGGTCATCTCCAGATGGAAGAAGGGAAAGCAGAGGAAAACGAGCACTAATAGGCTTGTTTTATAAAGTACCTCCTTCTGTATCTTCATCACAGTGTTTCAACTCTATCCAGTGAGCATCCCCTGCTCAGCTTAGATCTTTGTAACAGCAGGTACCACAAAACTCCCATTTTAGAAGTGCTCACTTGCTTTGTTTTCTCGCGTGCCTTGCGGGAATCCACACAGTAGATGCACATTTGCAGAGCACATCTTCGCTTCTGGGAATGCCTCAGTGAAGTTTGCCAGGGGTGCTCAACCAGCACACGGCTACAGCAGGACTCAGCTGCTGACTCCTGTGCTCAAATCGCCTAATGAGCATGCTAGGAGAGGGGAAAAAATAAGTGTTTCCAAGTCCAGCAGCATGGTGGCAACACATAGAGAAGATCTACAGGACAGAGCCTGGTTTCTGGACGCAAGGAACAATAGCCCCAGTTGTGCAATGTGGGAGTGGGTGTGCCCAGAGATGATGTTCTCATCGGCCGTCACTCTGTTCAGAAGTGCTGCCTTCACCTGCCTGACCCAAGCAAGGTGTGAGGAGAACATGTTTGTCTTAACACAGGGTGGGAGTAGGGATCTGCATGTGTGGAAGCCAACGTGGGTTCTAAAGTGGAAATTCAAAGGGGAATAGCAGAAAAGGGCTGGGCCCATGTATCTGAATCAAACGCTAGGAAGTCATTAAGAGTTGTCTGTCATTCTGTGCTTTGGTAAGGTGTCAAGATGATAAGGAGGACACAGAGACAAAAGGACTTGCCAAACAGGAAAAGGACACTTGACCCAACAAGTCTGTGCTTTGTGAGACCCGCTTTCCTGCTTTGTCAGACCTCTTACTAACAAGTATTCACTCCTCAAAAATCATGGGTAGTATGTAGCTATTCTGAAGCCCTCACTGTAGTTGCGCCTTATTTATGCACTCGGACATTTTCTGCTGGAATAGTGGTGTCTGTGGTCTCCTCTCTGCCCTTACTGGTCTCCTTTTGGGAACACAACTTCTGGATTTTAAGTTCAGCTCACTATCTGCATGTCTATTTTGGGACAGTCCTTCAGGAATGCTTATGCAATTGCTAGTGGGTCCATACATGAGTATAGAGATGTATTCCAATAGTGTCCTGTGCCCTCAAAACAACACTGCCTATAAACTCAGTAGACATCTCATGCCTGAATTACCTGGTCTGTTGTAGGCGGCCTTCCCTTGGGCTCCACCTGTCTCTTTCACTGTCCCCATCTTGCCTTGTGTTAAACACAGTCCCTGCTTGGTTCTTGTGGAACCCAAGAAGGCTGTGAGGCTGCCCAAGCATGATGAAGGTAGAAGCACAAAATGGGGTTTGAAGTACTGTTGTTTTAAGGAATATGCAGATGAACTGTGAGCAAACTCCTCTGTGAAGAGGTGTGGCATCCACTTTCTGCAATCAAAGTTTCTCTTCTAAAACATCTCAGCATGGGTACCCAGAATCATGTTAATTAATTTTTTTATTCTGATTTTATTTCCTTATTTTTTTATGTTTGTTATCAAAGGCAGGAAAACTTTTGTTTGTTTCAGTCAGGGAATCCCATCTATGCGATTCCAAAATGCCAGAACGAAATCCAATCCATCACAATAAAGTGAGAAAAGGCATTGAGAGGACTGAAGCAGACTGATGTCACGTGTGCCCTTCCACCACCCTCACCAAGACTCCTGAAGGCAAGAAAGCCTCAGGCTGACATTTTGGAAGGAGGCTCAGCCAGATCAGTTAACAGGAATTCCACTGTTGAATCCCAGCTGACACAGAAAATCTGATGCTCAGATTCTCATGTCTTATTTGGAAACGTTTCTGTCTGTCTCTCTAAATTTTAACATGGTATTCTGGAAAGTGAAAATAAATATCGTTTAATCTTGTCTACAGTCAGTTCTGACAGTGCCAATACATTAATTTGAAAACACGTTTGTTTTCTTCAGTTAGTGATCCCTGGGGTCAAGGCCTCCCATTGAAAAAGCTTAGCTGTACTGAAGAAGAAACCTTGAAATGTGAGACTGTCTTCTGGTCAGACTAAGTAGACCCTTTGAATGCCTTGACTCTAAATCTCTTCACTCTACTTTTGACTCCTTTGGGGCCCCCTGATATTTACTGGCCTTGGAATTGTTCCTGCTAATGCTTCTAATGCCTGTCTCTCATCTCCTGTAAAATGTAGATACTTCAGAAATTATCTCACTAGTCTTTTCTACTTCTGTTCTAATGAGAATGTTCATATTGTAGGTAGGCAGCTTAGTCTGTACTTGAATTTAAATAATCTATTTGGTGCTCACAAAAATAATATTAAAATTTATTTCAAATTTCTTTTTTAAAAGTTAAAACTGAAATTCAGTGAGCCACCTCAGTCAGTTGGAAACAAGCAGCCCTGCAGCACAGGATGTCAGAAGCATCAAGTCTCTCAACCCCTGAACTTGGGTAATTTTTAGAGAATTAGGGCCTGCCTTTAATTTTCTTATCTTTCAGCAAGGTAATTGCTATTAATTTGTATGCAGAAATTTCCCTCCAAGAATTGCACAATTGCTTCTAATCAAATTATGCCCTTTAAGGTGTTTGGGTCAAATTGCCTCTATTATTTTTGCACAGCAGATATTAAGTTAACAGTTGTATAGGAGCTTGCCTCATTTCATTGCCTATTCCTGCAACAGTGAAGATTAACTCCAGGTCTCACTGGTCTGTCCTGTCATCACAGAATTTAAAATGTATATATCTCTCAGTTAGGAGTTTATGTTACTGTTTAAAAGGAAAGAAAAAAAGAAACCTTTCAACCATATGTAAATGTTGGGGTTTTTTGCTGAATCTAATGCTCTGCATGTATTACAGGGAATTCTTCCCCTTCCCTCCCACCTGTTTCAGCAGTTGCCCCACAGCTTGCCTAGGATAGGAACGGCCGGTTGGATTCGTGCATCATATTTGTTGTGAGCTGCCAGGGCTGTAACTCTGAGGATGTACACACATGAATGCAAATTTTCTTCCTGGAAATTCTGTCACAATATGATGCTAATATTTGGGCAGTCATCTGGCCTCTTATTATTCTCCTTCAAAGAAAAAAGGGCATGTGAAATTGCCAACTTTTTCCTTCGGCTATAGGCCTTAAGCAATCACGGATTTTTCTCCCATGCCTTTCTAGCACTGACAGAAACGAAATTCCATGTACTGGTTAGGAGAAAGTATTCGTGGCAGTGTCATTTATCCTCCTGAAAATATTTCTTCAAAACTGTTCTTTTTAATTCCTAAAAGGTTCTGTATTTGTCCGTAACAGGTTGTTTACTTTTCAAATGATTGTTTGTTCTATATAATTATCTACATATATTTTTATATATATGTATATGAAAGAAATTTCCCAAGTCTTCTATGTGTTGCTTACACTAAATTTTACGTCTTAACTATATTTAGCCTCAGTTACCCTTTTTTCTTCCTTGGAATTAAGCAGGACGGCTTTAAATTTCAGTCCTTTCAGATGTTTTTTAAAAATTCGGCTCTATGTTTCCCGTGTTTCATAGGATTCCAGTAAAAATTCCTTGGGGCATATCACATTTTCCCAAAGTCAGCTTTCTTAGAGTCAAAAACGTTTCTGAACTCCTTGCAGTGTTCCCGCCCTAAAGAGCATTTAGACCCTCATGAAACCATGATCACAAAACCCCAGATGCCCCATGCTTCCACTTTGGTTTTGATAGAGGCTTCACTTCCTACTCTCAAATCCAGAGTCGCCTCTGACTGTAAGCTGTTCAGATGTCTGCATGAGGAAACACGTGCTTCCCTTCCTCAAGGATCTTTTTGCTCGTCAATGTCAATATGTAGCCTGTATTAATACTCATGAAAATGAAATGGGAGCACTCAAGGAAGCGTAATCTTCAGATGATTTTCCTGTCTATTTTCCTCACTAGCAGCCAGGTAAAGAAGCTGCAAGTTGTTGTAATTCTGACAGTCTTCTCTTATCTGTTTTGTGGGGGTTTTCTCCCTTGTTGTCTGAAAATGTCTGTCAACATCTGAAAACTACAGCGTTGGTAAATGATTACCTCTCTTGTCCTTAATTCTCCTCCAAGCTGACTTTGCTGCTGTGTCAGCCAAAATGTTTCTATCCTTCCTTACTTTAAACGCAACATTATCTCTGCACTGCTTTGCCACCCTCTTCCTTTCATTTGTCCCTCCTGCCAGTAAAACCTGCAGCAGATTTTTTTTTGTTTGTTAGTTTTAGTTAAGGTCTTACATATCAGGCATTTCAGAGGTATCTCTGAAAACATACATGCCAGATTCAGCCAAGTAAAATAATGATTAGTAGTAACTTGTCTCTGTACAGCATCTACAAGGCACTGAGCACTTAACATATTTTAAATGTTTCTCAACAAGCATGTGAATAAGGTTTTTAAAAACTAGTATCACTGCGTTTCTGCTTCTGAAACACACGTATGGCAGAGCGGACCGACTACGCTACTTGAGTGAGGTCTGGAGGCGGCAGCGGAGAGGAGGAGAGCCTGATGGTGGCGTGCTCTGCCCCCATGGGGTCCTAGTGAACAACCGTCCTTCCACAGGGAGCATTCTACTTTTTTTATATCTCTCTGATTTTGTGCATCTTAGTTGTTCCTTAGAAGATAAAAAGGTCGTTTTTGTTATCAGGTTTTCCTCTCTAGTATGTCACCAAACCTGAGATGCTTGAGGAGGCTCGTGTCTAGTCTTGCTCAGTGCCTTGTTTAATCCTCTTAACAGGAGCCCAACTTACCTCCTTTCTTGTGGGAGCAGATACCTAATATGTGCCCCCACAACACTCCCCCACACATTTCTGACTTTTTACTTCATAAGTAGCTCATTACATCAGTATTAGACAGGCACATCCAGTAAAGGAATCCCTCTGGACAGCACTGTTCACAGTCCTTGTAGGATGTGCTTTACTCGATTGCTTCTCTTTGCGTCATCCTGCTCCTCCTCTGCTGTCCCTCCAACAAAATATTTCTCTGGCAACTTCTACAGCTGGCTCTGTTCCCCTTCCTTCTTCACCACTTCTTTCTCTCCTACCATTCCTGAGGTTTTGAAACCAGCCATGTGTTGTCATCTGTGACCTTCGCATCTTCACTGATCCTCCTGAGAACATCAGCCTGTCTCTCTGAGCCTGCTTTCTGATTCCCTAATACTACAACTATCTGACAAGGCTAGCCAGAGGAAGAGGATGTCCTTATCCCCTGTGGTCTAAGTTGGAGTGCTTTTGCACCCTGGGTGTTGCACTATCTGTTCGTTTACAAGATGAGTAGTTTTTCTTCAGAAATGTTCAGATTAGCTGAAAAAATCTCTGACTGACTTTGGGCAACGCAGTTTTCCACTCTGAGTGGGTAAAGAGATTGCAACCCGTTGAAAAGCTAATGTGTAAAGATAAAGCTATCATCCAGGTGGATGGTTGGTGGTTTTAATTCATGGCTCATTTTTCTAAAAGCTGTTGACATGTAGCAATTAGTGGCAATCTTGGATGTGACAGATCCAGGCTCAACTCCTGAAAACAGATTTTTAAATTAAATTTAGGTGACTGGAGGATTAAGGCTGAGGGAGGGGTGACTGAGGATAGAAGACTGTTTACCTCCTTAATTAGGCTCTGATTCAGCCAAGCATCCAAGCGAATGCTTCACTTCAAGGGCATGAATGGTTAATAGGGACAGTTTCCATACCCAGAGCTAAGAGTGTGCTTACGTGCATTGCTGCATCTTAATATAAAGCAAAGCAATTCATCTGTGATGGGAACTGAGATGGCCAGCCCAAATGTTTGTGGGAACTCAGGAGGTGCAAGCTGATCATTCTTATTTGCCTGCCCCGTTGTGGGTGAGCACAGTACTTGGGAGCGGAGATGCTGAAATAGCTCAGGGCAGTTTCTTTAGCCAAGTTCTTTTAGGGTGGCTTTGCAGGCAAGAAGGAATTAGACCAAGTTCATGCCATTTGTAGTTTTAATCAACTGCTCCTGCAGTGACGTTTCCTGCCCATAATTCTTCTCTGCCTTCCTGACGGTGGAGAGTGTTACCACCACCGCTTCATTTATTCATGTTTATTCATGCCCAGAAAGTCTCTTTAACTCACTTCTTATCCCCTTACCTCCCCCTTCCCTTGGCCTACCATTTGGCCTCCTCCTCCCCCTTGTTATCTCTGTTGTCTCACCCTTGTTTGGACCATCTCTTGTTTTCTAATCCCTGCCCGTCCTATGCCTGTCCCTTACAAACACTCCCTGTGGTGGGAAAAGCAAAGCCTCTGAAGGGAAGCCATGAGGCTGGGAGAAAGCCTGGAGTAGGCAAAAGCTGTGAAAGAAGTCCAGGCTCAGACCGCACCAAAGACACATTTGTCACAAGTGCCAAGTACTCCCTCCTGCCAATGGTCTCCACCATCTACAGCCTATTCCCCTTTTCCTACATGAGATCAGACATTCAGAAGAGCTGGACTGTGATTCAGACCACAATCTGGAGTGTCCACTGACACTGGAGTACTGGCAGAGTGATTCAGCACAAAACTGTTCCCACCAGGACTTTCTTAAAGACCTTAGTGTCAGAGGTGGTTGAGGTCACTTACAGACCTGATTGCTGGTTCGCGTTGAAGTGGGACCGTGTCTGAAGATTTGTCTCCCTTTCAGAAGTTGTTTATTTTATCTCACGACGTGATTTTAAAAGTCAATCAATAAGTTAACAATACTGTTCACATTTTGACTGTGTTTCCCACCACATTGTAACCTTTTCTTTTAAGCATGTTGTGCCAACTCAACTCTTGCAATGGTTTTCGAATGGCAACACAGAACCATAAATGACATGATTTATATGAAATTAAAAATGGCTTTTGAATACAGAGGATATGAGACAGAGGTGAGGTTTCCTTCAGCAAATCTGGAATTAAGGGCTAGACTCCTGTCTGATTTCTCCAGCCTTCACAAGAGCTTGCCTGCCTTCAAATGTTGGTATTTTATTTTATGGTTGAGTGGGTACACAAAGGAAGATGACTGCCACAGAGTGTTCCTGTGTTTCATCTGAGAAGCCATGAGATGGTTTTAGGGTTGTTAAAAGCGGCTTCTGCTGAATTTGAGTCAGCAGATGCCTTGACATCAGTCAAGACATGAAGTCTTCCAGTTGGTGCTTTGCTGAGGAGATAGATGCCTCGAGCCTGGGTATGCCATGTTGCCTAATATTTTTCCTGCTAGAAAGATGGTACTTCAAGCCATTGATTCCCAAAATCCTATGCCACCTCCTGCAAAATATCTATCAGTGTTAGTTTGGTGCTGCTGAAGACATTACCAGAGTGCGTGCAGTTGTCCCTTAGTGGGACGCCCCAGGGCAGCGTGAAAGGGCCATATGGACCGGGTTAGGAGAAATGCATAGAAGTAACCAGTTCTGAGGAAGGAGGAGGGTTTGGGGTTTTGTCTCCAAAAGCTTTCATTTCATGTTTTTCAAGTGTTTCACAGTCCAAAAATTACAGTAGGTTTCTTTCATCTTTTATTCCTTTAGTTATTTGAAGTTTATTCCCCTAAAAAACAGGGAATGTCTTAACTCCACCTACGGAAAAAAAAAAAAGTCCAAAAGTATTCTCAGAAAAAAAGGTGAGAACAAAACTAGCTTTTCATTTTTTCTGGGGAAACTGATTTGCGGGGGTGGGAGGATACTTTTCTGGGGTAGTCAGGCTTTCTTTTAGATTGATCCTAGAGGTCTTCTATCTCACAAAAAAATAATCCCTAAAAACTTTCTATTCAGACTCATATCTCTGTTCTTCAACATTTACAATTTCTTTCAAAGGGGCAAATGGTTGAAAGGAAGTGTTGGTTTGAAAAATAAATAAACCTTCACATTTCCCCTCTATCACCTTTAGAGTCATCATTTGTGAATTAACAACTTCATGATGGAGACATGAAGAGGTGGGACCCGTGTTATTGTTGCTACCCTGTGATGGTGATGTTGATGAGTGCTTAACCACCTTCCATATATTCCTGTCTCATCATTGTATTCCACTAAAAATCTGACCTTATCAGAACTTAAAAACATCTTACATTGTTAATTATTTTTAGTATCCTTAATACTTCCTTAGTGTTCAAGCAGTTTTTGTATGGTTGAGTTACAGGGGAAATTGAGCCTTGTAGATCTAAACAACTTTTACGGGTTTTTTTCCATTGCTGAATAAAGCCCTAGAAAATTACCTCTTTGACATAAACGTCTACAATACTTGCCATGAACTAGGAAATGGACCTTCATGCCCATCTTGGATGCTCCCCAAATTGTCTGATGTCCCAGCTAGATGGGTGAAAGAGGAGACAGCAATTATCTGCAGGGCAGGGGAGCTTTAAACATTAAAGAGCTTTATGCCTAGGATCAGCTGGAATTTTTGCTCATTCCTCACATATAGTGTCTGAGCTCACCAAAGCAGACAATATGAAAAGTATTAACAGGATTCACAGAAACATTAGTAATAGATTAAGAGTGCATGCTTCCCTTGCAAGACTTTTTTTTTTCCTTGATTTTTTTCCTTTCAGCCAGGAAAGTCTAAAGGTGAGTAGGTGAAGTCAATTTTAATAATTCACAGACGATAATACATCTATTTCTCACTTGACAGAGCTAGTGTTTAAACTATTAGCATTGTCTGGCATAACATAAAACAGGATCAGTCACTCATCCCTTTGAAACATCTAACCTGGCCTCATTTAAATTTCTTCCTCCTAGCTTTGCCAGTACATTTTAATAGTCTTGGTAGAGCTCTCAGCTGACTTGTGACTTCAGACTTTATCTATCGGGCTGTGGTTAGGAGTGGAGTAAGACAGCACCATTCCTCATCAGCCTTTTTGTATGCAATGACACAGAAACCTCAGTGCTACAGATAACTATTGAAATTCAAAACAGACCACTTGACTGCTGAACAGAAATGGGTTTTTAAATCAGATTTGCTTTTTGGAACACTGTTCTGTAATTTTTGAAAACACTATTTTTTCCTTCCTCCAGATTGCTGAACTGGTACTACTTTGCAGTCATGCTTTGTGTTCAATAGCTGTAAGGGGAAAGGTGGATTAACAATAATGAAAACAAAAAAATGTGTTTTAAAATAGGATGCCTGCCTGGTTTTTTACAGTAATCTGTGACAAGTTCATGTTTATAATTCACTACATCTGTTACCAAGTTAGCGCTTTGCAGACCTTACTTAGCTTTGCGAATTTCCAGATTGGGTGACTAGGAGTTGAATTGCCTTTGTTTTTATTTTTTTCTTCTATTTGACTCATAAAATATATTTCCACCTTCTGATTTAGAAAGCAAAAACATATATTGAAGCTTCTTTACAATAACAAAGACTTCTGACTAAAGCAATTGGTTCCCACTATAGTTTTCCCATAGATAACAGCTGTAAATTTCCAAACCTCTAATCTTTGGCAGCATTTTCCTCTTGATCCTCGTTTCTGTTTCCATGTGTTCGGGGAGATTAAAAAGCAGGTTAGGAAGGTGAAATTGGAAACAGAGGAAATGTGAGGTTTTAGGAAGAGCTCAGGTGAGTGATAGGGCCAAGTTTTGCCCTATTCACTGTTTTCATAGCTATGAAACAAAGCCTGCTGGGGCCTCTTCTTATACTGCAGTGTCACCACTGATCACATGTTGTGACATTCGCTCCTCACTCTAAACAATTCTTCTGTAGTGCTAATCCTATAAGGTTACCACAGTCTTTTATCCTGCACATAATTGGCTGAAAGGGCTTGCAAATGAGTACCCAAGGTAGTATTTAGGTGTTTTTCCAGACCTTTCTTTCCGTGTCTCCTCCCCAAGGTGCTTATTGGTATTATCTCTGTATTTCACATATTTGCTAGATGCTTTCTGGATGGCTTCTGGGTTTAAAGTAAAGACAGAAATTGATCTTGACTGATGATGTGAATCCCAAAAGAGTCAAAAGGCTCAGACAATGTAAACAAGTTGGCATGATTAGAATCTCTCTAGCCCTAAAGGTAAGCCACCCACCTCTATAGTACTTCAATAACTGTATGGCACGATGAATGGAAGGGAAAGGTGGACATCGGTGTAGAAACAAAAACACAGGAAGGTGCATTATTCACAACAGTAGAGATTCACAACAGTGGTGTGCTTGAAGAATAGCCAAAGGGAGTTGGTGATGGATGACAGGCAGTTCGTGTACTGGAAAGCTGACAAGAACTATTCTGATTTTTGCCTTCTAGTATTAGCGACCACAATTAGTTCCACTCTGGCTTAACTGCTGGATGGAGTCAAAAAAAAAAAAAAAGATACATGATTGACTTAATTAAGTTCTTAACTACGGCTTTGTGAAGGATTTCCTGCTCCAGACTAACGTGTGGAACAATTGATACCTTTGATAGCATAGCTTGCTATGACTGAGAATATCCTGGATGCAAACATCTGCATCCAACAGGTACTTCAGTTGACGATTTGCTTTCAGAGGAAGGAGGTGCCGGGGCCATGACTGGGAGAAACCATCCGTGTGCACAGGTAGGTGGCAGTTGATGTATTGCTGTGGTTTATTTGAGGATCAGCATTATATGCCAGAGTTCACCAGATAGAGGCTTTGTACATCGACATACAGACAACTCACTGGGAGGTTTAGCTACAGCACTGGGACAACACGGCTGCCGTTTGGTGTCTGGGTCTGACCTACCAGAACTGTGAGCTGGGAGGGACCATTTAAAAATGTGATAAAGCATTTGGAGTCACTGTTGGTTTTGGCTGGGGCTGCCAAGGATTGTCCCATTTATGGTGGTAAAAGGAGAAGGTCTACTAAAGGGATACGTACACTGGTGAGAGAGATGGAATCACTAGCTCATTTTCCATGGACCAACAAGTGTCAGTGACTGCTAGAGGCAGAAAGAGCTAAATGCATTAGATGTGAATGCGTACTTGGTTTGCGTATCAACTTTCCCCTTGTTAGTAACTACTTCCTTTTCTGTAAAGCTTTTGAAGAAGTTGCGTTGTCCCTTAGGTCTTCCAGTGTCTTTTTTTAACTGCTGAGAACTCAGCTTGACACTGCCAAAGACAGTTCAGGAGACTGGCACTCTCCAGCAGATACATCACACCTGTGTCTCTTCCAAAAGCCATGAGTAGATTGTTGATGCAGAAAAAGGAACTTTATATCAAGCTCCTCTACATGAAAATGTTATTTTGGATGAGGATTCAAAGTGAATGAATATCCAGTTAGGATTTTTTGAGTTTCCCTTTTATTCATTGCTTTCAAATGGCCAAATTTTGACCTTCTCATAATTCTAAACATTTACAGTGATCTCTGTAGAGATGCACATTGAAGAAAGGCATTCTGTTTATATAAATTATTTTAACAGAGGCTTTAGATATTAGAGAGATTCCTGGATAAGAACAGGGAGGGTTAGACTTTTCTGCAAAGATACCAATTTAAACTGTAATGCAAATGGGAAGAGAAAACTTGACAATGCACTGGTGGAGGTAAACAGACTCGTTTCTGTGGAAAGGGTGTTGACAAGCAGTGATTTTTGGGAAGCCTTCAGACAGAGTCCAGACACTGACTTTAGGGATTTAGGCAATATAAAAATTATTATTAAAAAAAAAAAAAAAGCAACCCAAACATTTACATCAGCTGTGCCTGCATTTTTTTTTCTTTTTTGACATACTTTTGTTCTATTAAACATTTCCAGAAACACTTGTACAGTTAAGCCTAGCACTGTGAAAAGTACTAATATCCTTTTTTGATAGGCTCTTCCTGTGTTGCTTTTATGTCAAATCAAGTATGTTTCAGCTGCAAGTTTAGACTTCTTCAAAAAAAAACAAAAACCATAGGGCCTTGAGCCTGATAGACCTCATGTGGGCCTGAGCTAAAATGATTGCATTGAATATCAAATCGGTAAGTGGCCTCGCATATTCATGTGGCCTTAGGCATAGATATAGAGAGGACTCCCTCCAAAACTAAGTTCTAGGCATGCTGACAAAATAATTCACTCATGTTCCAAATATTGTTTTGCTTTGGTTTGTTCTTCATCCTCCAAATTCGTTTTTGTTTTGCCTAATAAGGTGATGCTTTGAGTAGGGGGAGCTTACGAGCGCTCTGTTTTGCTGCTTCTTTTTTGCCCCTTCTACAACACATCCCATCGATTGCAGCTCCGAAGAAAGCGGGTTCATCTTTTTGTACCCTCAAATTCCTCCTGAAAACTCTTTTGTTGCCCTCAAAAATCACTATACTAGTGTAGTGCTATGACATTTTGTGCATCCTGATGGCCACTCTTGTTTGCTGTTGTCGCTCCACCCTGTATCTCTATTTATTTGTGCTCTGTATCGTGTACTGAGGGCATGCGCGTGCAACTTGACCTAAGGAATTAGGTTGAGTAAAGGAAGGAAACTGGTCACAAGAGCGTGAAATGCACAGGCAGGTTACGTTAGCTCATACAAAACCCTGTGTTTGTCACGGGAGCAGTGTGGCTTCATGTTGTTGGCCAGTTGAGTAAGGCATAACAGGGTCTCAGACTGCAAACATTTTGTGCAAGAAAATTTCTTTTGGTCGTGGCTTGTGGCACAGAGCAGGAGGATCCTCGATGATGGCAGAAATTTTTAGAAACAAACTTTAATACTCACCATTATATCTTTGCTAGGATTTTAGAGAAACATATGTGGGAACCTGTTCATTACATCTGTTAAGATTCTGACCCATAAATGCAGCCTTCCGCTTGCATACAAAAGCTGAAGCAAGTATACCAAGCCTAGTTCATTGGCTGGGTAACAAGACAGCTTTTCAGTACCCTGGGACCCAAGGACCTCATCTTCTTGCTGGAAACTCCTTGAATATGTTCTTTAAATGTTTTACAGTACTTTTACTTGTACTTTCCACTCTTTGGTGGATCAATGGAAACCTGTTCTAAAATTTTAGGCCCTTGTTTTTTGCATTAGAATTTCAAATGAATGGTAAAAATGTAAACTCTGCTCTGGTGAGACTCCACCTGCAGTACTGTGTCCAACTCTGGGCCTTCAACGTAACAAAGACAAAGACCTGCTGGAGTGAGCCCAGAGGAGGCTACAAATACGATCAGGGGCTGGAGCACCTCCACTATGAGGACAGGCTGAGAGAGTTGGGGTAGTTCAGCCTGGAGAAGAGAAGGCTCCCGAGAGACCTTATAGCTGCCTTCCAGTACCTGAAGGGGCTACAGGAAACCTGGGGAGGGGCTGCCTACAAGGGTGTGTAGTGATAGGGTGAGGGGCAGTGGTTTTAAACTAGAGCAGAGTAGATTTAGACTAGATATTAGGAAAAAGTTCTTTACTATGAGGTTGGTGAGACCCTGGCACAGGTTGCCCAGGGAAGTTGTGGACATTTCTCTGGAACTGCTCAAGGCCAGGCTGGACAGGTCTTTGAGCAACCTGGTCTGGCAGGAGGTGTCCCTGCCCATGGCAAGGGGGTTGGAACTAGATGATCTTTAAGATCCCTTCCAGCCCAAACCATTCTATGATTCGATGATATTTTTTAAATATAAAGCTCTTGTGTGTCTGCAGTTAAAGGAAGATCCAAAGAGAATGAGAATATGTGGTATGTAGCCATGGTCTCTGCCATCAGCTCATTAGCCAAGTTCACCAATTTAATCTTCATGTGGAAAAAAGAGTTATGACGTAGTAGCTTGTTGGCTATATCATACAAGTGTTATACTGCTATGTTATTATAAATTTCAAACCAGTACACATTTTCAGCCATTACAAGGCATCTTCACAAACATTCTGGTGGTGTACTTTGAAAAGACATATGTTCAAAATATCTAAAATATTGTAGAAGGTAAATGTTGTTTCATCTAGCTTTATATGCATTGCATGACACCTGTCTTTTCTTCTTTCAAAAAGATGAAATTAGTGTCTCATAGATCCAGATAGACCTATCCTTTAGTTTTTCTGCTAAAAATAGAGAACAGCCCAGCTAGCTGAACATGCTAGTGTCTTCTCAGTCTTTCTGCAGAAAAAATACTTTAGGTTTTATTCTGGGAAAAGCCTTTTAAAAAGATCTTCAAGAATCTTACTCAGAACAAAAGCAAAAAAAGCACATGCCCGGAGGTATTCTATGGAAAAAAAAAAAAAAAGAAAAAAAAAAAAAGAGGGGCAGAGAGTATAACTTTTTGAGCTTTTTTTTTTTTCCCCAGATATTGGTAAGTAAGTGAAAAAGAACTTGATTTGGTGTTCATTCTTGACGAGATGCATGTGCTGTGCATGTACATGTGCTTTCTCTCCCTTTCTTCTCTGTTTAAATCCCATTTAAACAGTGCTCAGTGACTGCTGGGAGTTGTAATCCATGCGCAACTCTGTCATGAGGCAAACACCAGCTGGAGGGACGGCTCTGCAGAGCGGTCTGCAACCGCTTGGGCTGCTGAGGAGTCATAAAAGTGGGAAAAAGAGGTTCACGAGAACTCAGCCAGTGCCTTTTGGAAAGTGTTTCTTACACTCTCTTAAGAGCTACAAAGTCTGTATCTTGTGTAGTTTCTTATACTTATACTTAGCCAGGGACAGAAAACGACAGAACTTCACAGCCAAATTGGTACTTTCTCAGATTTGTTTGACAAGGTGTTTCACACAGCTTCGGAGTAGACTGAAAGCACCTATAGAAATCTGCTGTTTACTAAAATAGAAAGGAAAACAAAATCTTTTACTTTTTATCGAAGGAAACTTTTTTCCCCTGCAGAATCACCAACAGCATGAATATTTCTACTTGGTCCTGATACGTGTTTGTATTACCCATCTCTAAAGTCCCTGTCTGGGTTTGCAGAAGGTTATCTGAAGAAGCACAGATGTTTGGAAGTTTACCATTCTCTTAATTAAATAACATGTTAGGGTGTATTTATAGCTTTGCTGATTCAGAGCCACAGGTTAACAGCTCCTGTACTCCAATACTAGTGAGTAATTGCCCAGAGCACTATCCTAAACACTTCTGTAAAACAAAGCACTAGGGACTGTTAGTGTAGAAAACTGTAGAATTTTATAAGGGAATTTTAATAGGGAGCACTATTAAAAATAAATACCACTGTTTATTGGTATTGGCTAATGAGTGGAATGCTAAAAAGAGATTCTAAGCAGTGACAGCTTCAGCAATAGAAAAGACAAATGACAACAGATAATTGTGAATATATCATAGTTATTAGTGATTTTTCCTGCCTGGTGTCCTTGGCACTATGCTCAAATATAAAGTAATTGGTATCTGTGCTGTAGCAGAGCAGATCTAGAGAATTTTTGATGATGATGAATTTCTAGGGTTCTAGGGAACAAGGATATTTGAACTTCGGCATCTTCAAATAAAGTGCATCCTATTATTCACTCTTCCTGCTTGTAATCTTTTGCCAAGGCAGCGCTCTAAACGGTTAGTGAAGTGAGAACCTTGGGAACTATTGTTGGTAAAGAACGAGAAGGTAGCCTTACAAACGGTGTATGTCCTCCTAGGGAAGTACGTGGAATTGACATGGTTGTGAGTTGTGGGCTGTGAAACACTTGGCATATACTACAGATGGAGCCACTGGTTCTTGAGATGAAATTGATTTTAATGTACTGTGGTGCTTGTTGTAGACCACCTTGTAGCATACAGAGGCCAAAAATGCAAAGCATGGACAGCACCAGTCAGGTGGAGGCTGAAACCCTGGCCGCAGCCTTCAGTGGAGCCCAGGTTTCAGTTGCGTGGTGTATTTTCACAAAAGGGATCCCTCTGCCTGCAGAATAAATGCTCTCAACAAGATATGCCCCTGGGTGAGGGTTTTCAGTGGACTGACTGTAAGATGAGGGAATGGGAACCTCACCCCCCCAGCTGGACAGGGTAAGAAAGGGAACTGCAGTCTTGTCTTTTGTGTCTTCTCTTTTGTTAAGGTAATTTGAAGAACCACTCACACACACACTGTCCTGTCAGTTTGTAAACCTTTGCTATGACCAACTGAAAGTCAGCTTTGTAGCAAAAAAACAAGTGGTGCCATGCTTCATTCCCTCCCAAACTCAGTCCCAGGTTAGTAGCTGACAGTAATCGTGCTAATATTAGAGAGGCTTAGAAGGGACATTGGACCTCAGAGCTGCAGGCAGATCCCCGGGATCATGAGTCCTACTTCGGGGTGGAATTTATGAGTGAGGCATCCCCTCCAGGGTTACTCACAGAGGAAGGAAGGGGTGGCTGGTGTCTTGGCCCTCGGGGTTCAAATGTTTGCCAGCAAAGCCGAAGTGCTATGAAAAGGTCTGCAGTTCACCAGGGTTGCGGTATAAATACTCCCCCACAGCCAGGATCAGTGGAAACACAGAGGCACTGAGTGAAGGCTGTAAATTTTTTGGAAAACAAGTATTTTATTTCACCAGTCTTACCCTGTTCAAAGCTTTGTAATATCAGCGTGTCAGAAGTGACCTTGTTTTTCCAAATCAGCTAACACTGCCTGACGAGCTTTGTCGACATGGTAAAGGAAAGCAGTATATTTACTGCAAGCAACCTTGCCCAGGAGTGACTGCCTTCAGTAGTGGCTAAGGTGGCAACTAAGTAGTGTTTTCTGTGGATTGCCTTATTCTTCAGATATAATGCTGGTGTTTTTCGTGGGGGATTCTATGAACTGAGAATTATAGGTTACACTTAGGCAACAGGGAGTAGTGCAAGTACAAAACCATGCAGGTATTCAATTCTGACCTTGGGCTGGAGAGATGTGGCATCTGTGCAGACAAGCAGAAGAGTCATTGGACACTGTCAGAGTTAAATTGATTGAAGTTTTTCTGTGTTCAAGTTACTTGCATTTTTGGGTGAAAGAGATATTGTTTCTCAAAATAAAAATGTTCTTTGGGAAAGCAAAACAATAATTATAGCTTCAGCAATGTTTTCAGCTTAAGAAGCTTCTTGTGACTTTAAAGGTTCTGTGTATATCCAGTCCTAAACTCTTGATCTAGGATTGGTGTAACATAATTTACATTATGCTTGGCTTCTTAAACAAGTTTTGATTAAATTACAGTGCTCTCTGCAACCTTGGAAATGTTTTAATTCTTACTTTATATGTGTGAGTTCACAGCTATATCCATGTGCGATGCAAACATTGGCCATAAAATGAGCAAGTAAAACACCTCCCTGCAATTAAGAAAGGAGGTGGTTTCCTCAGTGGAAATAATCTGCATTGGCCATAGCAAGAGCTACAATTCAATTCAAGCATCTCATTTAACACTTCAGATTGTCTTTGCATATATGGGCTAGCATCCAACAGCATTAGGAAATCCTTGGTGGATAGTAATCTGGAACACAAAAAGCAGCAGTCATACTTCAACACAATTGATAGCCTCTACTTACCAGCAGTCTTCAGGCTAAATTATCGTGGAGATGCAATTAACTGTCTTTCACTGAGAGGGTGGGTCCTTCCAGATCTGGGAGAAGAGGTCACAGATGGGACAGTGTGGCAATGTGGTTAAGTGTAATTAGGCTTGCTCAAAAAGAAGTCCAGCCTTTGGGCTCTTAGCCTCAAAACATACAAAGTCAGACAGTAAGAAATATCATATACCACCAGCCCACCACCTCTGCCACCAGACGTGACCCATACAAACTGCAAATTCAGGCCTTTTTTTTTTTTTTCCCCTTTCTTCCTGTGTTTTCTGTCAAGCAAGTGACTTTGACTTGCATCTCTGACTTGCCCTGAGAAAAGGAACACAATCAAGTGGGCAATCTTTAGTCTTGTTGACTGTGTGAAGGGGAAATAAATTTTAATCTTTGCCCCAGGTTGTTGTACTGAATTCCCTCTATGGGCTCCTGAGTATTTTATTATACATTTCATGGGGCTTCTCAAGCTAAGAGCTCCAAAGCACCAAGGAGTTTCATTACCAAAGCTGTGCTTGGTGCCATGTCCAAAACGTGAAATAATCGAGTTTAAGAATTTGTTTATTTCTCTGGAACAAAGCAAATAGAGAGTGTAATTTCTTGTTGAGAAAACATGCTGTCTTGGCAGAGCTTAACATAGACATTTCCAGCAGAATCTTCTCTCTTTTGCGTCTGTCTAGTGTAGAAAGAGTAGTGTTGGCTTCCCAGTTTAGTTTGAGATTTGACAATGCCCAAGGGAAGGGATGCGTCAGTTTTAAGGAATCCCCCACGCCCCACAAAACTTGGAAATTTTACATTTATAACATCATGTCTGCTTTGAGGAGGCGAAATGTTGTTATCGGGATTAACCTTTAGCTATTTTTTTTGTTTTATTTTCAGATGAGCATGTTTGACTCAAAAGTCAGCCTGACTGCCACTCTGTATCACTTCTCAATATTATGTGGACAGCAGTATTTAAATACTGCCTTATTTGTATATTAGCAAGGTACAATCAAGTTCTGAAGAGATCTAAGGATCTTTAGTTGGTATTAATTGCCGTGCCTCCTTTGACTTGTTTTTCAGTGTGGTTTTAAAGGCAGGCATAAGGATTTGGGATAGTTTTGTTGACATAGCCCATTCAGAGTTTCTCTTCCTGGAAAATATCCATAGGCTAAGCAGGCTTCATGAACATCGTCATTAAACACTTTATGCTTCCTCAGAAATGTTGCACAAATATTAGAGTGTCACTTGGTTGTACTGGCCATTCTCTCCTTGCAAGAGTTTAGACATCAATTTCTTCCATATTTATTACAGGTATTTCTTTCCCCTTTTTTTTACAATCCAGGGGAATCAGACCAGCATATTTGGGATGCAAAGTAGCCATGGGATGGTAGCAGTTGCCTTGGCTGCAGATACTTGGCCATTTGCTTTTCACACTTTCTGAAGTGGGTTCCAAGCACAGAAATGGGAGCTCAGTCCATCCCTCAGTTATTCGGTACGTTGTATCACATCAACCTTGTTCTTCACGTCCTGTGAGTACTTGCCTTGAAGTCCTGGCCTGCAGAGATGCATGCTGAGCTGCACCCTCTTCCTGCATGTTCTGATTTCACCCTGGGCCAAGGCAAGCCCAGAGAAGTGGCAGTCAAAGCAGTGACAAAAAGTCCCAAGAGGACGCGCATGGAGTGTCAATGAAGTTGCAGTGCTTCTATTCTGTGGAGATGGTCTTTTTCCAATGATGGATTGAGCACCAAGAAGAACTAGCAAAAAGAGAATGGTTTCGGTTTTCTTGAGAGGAAAGAGCAGAGAGCGATAGGATTTGTGTATGGATGGCTTAATGGAAAGAGCTGGAATAACTTTACCGCAACTCCTGTCCTTCAGAAGCCATCAGAGACTGAGTGGTATAGGCACTGTAGACTTGTAGAGGTTAAAAGTGCTTCTGAGTGCAAGGAGAGCAGTACAGCAATTATTTGATTCTGGAGGAACATATTCTCAGCATCCCTAGATGTAGAAAATTCCTTGAAAAATCCCAGCAGATTAATATTTTCCTGTCTGGTGAGTCTGGCACAAAACTTAGGATCTGGGAATTAGGATCAGTTTTAAAATTTTACAGATCATGAGAAATCAAACCATAGGAATGTCACTAATTCATTTCATGAGGTGTTCATCTCTGCACTGCCAGGAGAATAACTGCTATATTTAACTGAGCAACAGGTCTTCAGCCAAAAACAGCGGATTGCCCTAACTTATTAGTTAGCTAAACTTCATTTCTCACTCCCACTCCCTTCCATCCTATCTCTGATGGCGCAAAGCCCATTGTAAAACTGAAAGTTGTTTCTCATGTGGTTAGGCTGCACTGAAGGAGCGACATTAAATGCCTTTCACACATTCTGATTTGTTGCTATGATTTTTAAAGAACAGACAATTTCCATCCCTGCTGACCCTTTCTGCTTTGATTCAATTTTTTCCCTAAATGTGCTAATAGTCTCAGATTTCCGTTATTCAGAATGAAATAAATTAAGTCGTCAATGTAAAATGATTGTGTTTGGGGGACATCCATCTGCATTTTCAGCCTGAAGTGCTGTTCAAAGGGCAACAGGAATCTCGAGAATGAAAGTTAAGGCTCTCTCTCACTTGAATTGCAGTTTGCTGATAAATTCAGATCTGAACGAGGCAGACTGTGAGGGTTGGCTGTGTTTAATACCTCTCCAACTTTCAGAAGGTGCAACCAAATCTGCCTGCTTCTGAGTGCTATGCTTGCCATTCAGTTTCCAGGTATGTAAGCCATTCATCTTTCCCATGTCTTTGCTGGGATTTTCAGTACAATGTGGCCTTTCTGCTTGGCAGCTTCATTTTATCACTTGAAAAATCAGAACCTAAAAGAAACCTTGTGAAAAGCTGTGTAAAGAGATGATTTCATGGGCTAACTTGATGGTACTTCTCTACATGAGCAGCCTTGCTGAGCTCAAAGTAGGTTGTGAGCATCCCAAAGGATCGAAGAGCTGTAGGGCTTGTAAGGGGCAAGGCTGATTAGAACTGAGACTTAAAGCTAAAGGGTCCCTTTTCCTAGCACCATGACTGGCTTGAGGTCATAACATAAACTGAAAAAATATTAGTAGCAAAGTTTTGTTGAAGTTCATCACCTTTGCAGACTAATAGAGGAATGCAAACTGATGGAGGCAAAAGAAAACAGAAGCAGCCAGTGGATGGGGGAGGACATCCCTGCTGGTGCTTGTCACAGAAAGCCATATTAGTCAAGGAGCTGCTCAGGTTACACCCTCAGAAAGTCTGTCTCCAGATGTCCCAAGAAAGTAGAATCATAGAATCATTTAGGTTGGAAAGGACCCTTAAGATCATCGAGTCCAACCGTTGACCTAACGCTGCAAAGTCCACCACTAAACCATGTCTCTAAGTTCATGCCTACACATCTTTTCAATACATCCAGAGATGGTAACTCAGCAGCTTCCCTGGGCATCCCATTCTAGTGCTTGATAATCCATTCAGTGAAGAAAATTAATCTACATTAGGCCAAGCTTAGATTTCAGAGCCCCGCAGGAAACAAACTCGTAGTCATATAAATTCTGTTGACAGTATGAACGAACGGGAGTTTTTTTAATTGGGAATTTTCATGAGTGCTGAGGATTGCTGTGAAAACACAGGTTTTGTTCCCAGATGTATTCCCAGCATCAGGCTGTGCTCTGTGCTTAAGCCAACACATATCCATTGAAGTGGATGAAATGGTTGAGTAGGATAATGCCTCACTTAAGGGCTGAGCTCAGGGAAACATCTAAACAAACTGGGAGCACAGTGACTAGCTGCTGAGAAGAAACTGTTTCAAGAGACTGACAGGCTTGAGCTTGAGGTTCCTCCTCCTTTGCTTTTCTTGTTTTATACCAGTGCATCTCATGCTGTCAATTTTAAATGTTCTCAGCCTGCCTGGCTGCTTCTTACTGAAATATATTATGTATATGTAGGTATTTCACTTACCAAAAAATTTTTGCTGTTTTTTAGAGAAGTGCTTCATGTGCAGATATTTACCCCTAAGGAATTCTAGCTGCATTGCATATTGTAAAGTCAGAGGAGCCTCATCTGTTTTATAGACTTGGATTGCATTTGTTCATGTTAAAGAGCAATTGTTTGCCATAATCTCTTTGTTCTTTTACCTGTACCTTTCTGTGGTATTTCTTTGTTTGTGTGTCCTTCACAACTTTTCTACCTTTACTGATCTTCGCACAGAACTCTTGCTCTACGCTGTTTCTCAGCAGGTGTGCTAGCATGATTTCTTTGGCTTACTGCTTTAGAGGTCTGCAACTTGGTCTTGGAATTTCAGGCACTTAAAGGCTTTAACTTCCCTGTTTCTATTTCATCTGTATCCACCTAAAACAGGGCATGACCATACTCCACCTACTTGCACCTCACTTTTCTGACTCACTGGTATATATTTATACCTGGGGTTTTCAGTAGATTTAAAATAACAGCTTTTATTTATGGACATCCCGTCCTTCCCTTTTTCTGTGCCAAAATGATGCAATAGTAAGAATTGGCAGTTTTAGCATTTCCCTTGCATGAAAGTTCCTGGCTTGTTTATGTCTTCTAAGCAACGGTGTACATGCATTGTACAGATTCATTTAGTTTCCAGGGGAAATTACTTTGCTCTGGTTATCAACAGATGTCACACAAATCTGAAGTACAAACTCTTCACTGTTGGCAACTATACATGCAAAAGGGCCTATAGTTTTATACTCCTAAAGAGTTATCGTTTTCTAGCAGAGGTTCTTTATTCTTTTTTTTTTTTTCAGAAGCATTGTTGTCGCTTTAACCCAGACTAAGAGCTGACTAGATCTTCAACTGATCACAGTCCACAAAAGTGCTTGTTTATGATCCACAAAGTTTGGATCACTTTCTCTTGTCTTTCTCCTTGCTAAAGATGTCTGCCTAGGCTAATTTAAACTTAACAAGGATCATTCAGTGAGTCACATTTACCAACATGATTGTCCCCATGGGGATCATCTCCTTTATGTGGAATATCTGCCTTATGAGGAGAGGCTGAAGGAACTGGGTCTCATTAGCTTGGAGAAGAGGAGGCTGAGGGGTGACCTCATTAATGTTTATAAATATGTCAAGGGGGAGTGTCAGGAGGACAGAGCCAGGCTCTTTTCAGTGATGTGCGATGACAGGACAAGGGGCAATATGTTCAAGCTGGAACATAGGAGGTTCCACAAAAACATTAGAAAAACTCTTTCGTGAGGTTGATAGAGCACTGGCACAGGCTGCCCAGGGAGGGTGTGGATTCTCCTTCTCTGGAGTCATTCAAAACCCACCTGGACACGTTCCGGTGTGACCTACTGTAGGTGATCGTGCTCTGGCAGGGGTTGGACTAGATGATCTTTTGTGGCCCCTTCCAACTCCTAACGTTCTGTGATTCTGTGATATTTGGTAAATGTTGCAATGCCTCAAGAAATGCTGAACAAACTAGTCACCAGGCAACAACTTCAGGGTCTGTCCTGTGTACCTCAGGCACAGTTGCTCGATGATCACACAAAATCATGGTCTTTTGCTTTGGTTGCTGTAGATCTCTCAGACTTTCAGGCTTTATGACAGGCTCAGCACAGCTCGTATGAGGTGGAGAAATATCAAGAGAGTCTGGGATCAGTCGGGTGGAAGCCACAGGTCTCGAGACAGAGCAGAGCCCGGTGTTCCCTGTGGGAACACAAGCTGAGAGTGGTTGTGTCCACTGAGTTGCAGAAGAGTGGTGGGCAGCTGCTGAAGTCAAATTTCATATCTACTTGGGCTCAAATTTACTAGTGTTTTTCCCATCCGGGGACTATTTCCTCTCTGCAAAAGATTTCTTGCATATCATATTCATAAATGTGTATAAACACAATGTATGTATCAGTAAGAGTACTGTGTGTGTATACATGTGTGTGTGTGTGTGTGTGTGCCTATATATGTAAATATATGTATGTATAATACACACAAAACTTAAGTATACATTAACCAAGATAAGCTGTGTTTGCCCGTGCTTTAATCTCAGTGGGAGACTGTTATTGCTGGAGTCAGACTCTTGAGCACCAGCTGAGGATAGGAAACGAGATTCTGGCATGCAGGGTGTGGGAGGAATATCTCTTTGTCTACCCCCTCTTATTTTGTTTCAGAGTACATACACAAATAACATTCACATGTGGCCACAAGTGATGTAATGCATGTGACTGACTCCAAAAGAAGCTTTTCTTCAGAGTGTAGCCCCTTCATAGCGTGTGTTGCTTTACAGCACTATCATGCCACAAGGTTATATGGATAATTTCAGAATGTGGTGGGGTTTTTTTTCTGCGAGAAGTTGGAAACCCATTTGTATTTATATCATCCCTATTTGTATATATATATAGAAAAGGATATGTTTGCCTGTATATGGCTGTATATGTGCATATAGACAGAGAGACATGAGATGAATTTCTTCTATCTTGCCAGATTTTTATATTTTATTTGCTTTCATTGCCTTTGCCTTTCACTTAGAATACTGGGAGTCCTGTGGCACATAGGTGCTGCTGTCTGTAGCTTGATCGTCAGGTTAATATTGTGTTTTCCAGTCTCGTGAGCCTGTCGCTGCAAGGCACCCAAAATACCGTAAAGCATATTTTTTTTGCAAACGTGTTTGTGTTCTGGCACAATCCACACAGCACAGACCCATTTCCAGTTGTTTAAATTAAATACCACAGAAGCAAAATTTGCCCTAAATTGCCAGTGCACTGGGTGGGAAGTGGAATAATAGAAAAATGGCAAATTTCGTCAGGCCCCAGGAGAAATATGAAGCCAGTGTTTGGAAAGTAATTACAACAATACAGCATCTATTATTAAAAAAAAAATCTAAAAATAAAATCATATGAAGTTTGTTCACGTTGGCCTGAGAAACAATGGTTCACGTTTTCCCCCTGATTCATGGAGGGTCACTGGGAGAAGGCCCTGTATGAAGTATGAAGTGCAACTGTACTGCAGAAAACAGTTACATCAGTGTGAAGTGGGGTATGTGAAGTTAGATTCAGAGCCAGCATGAAAACCTTAGCAAGGGCTGCTTTAACACACATGGAAGGTATTAGCACAGTCCCTCCCCAGGTAGCACAGATAGTGTCAGAAAAAAAAAAAAGTCTTTCTTGGATCAAGTATAGATTGCCAGGGCTTAAATTGCGTGATAATGAGCCTGTATTACTGCTATTTATTTTAAGTACTGGCAATGTATTTGGCATTACCCAAGGCAAAAGTAAAGAATGTCTTCATCCTAAAGAACTTGTGGTATGAAAGCAGACAAAGGTAATGTGACAAATGAAGGGACATATAGGAAGTATTGTAGTCAAAAGTAAATTGTTTTCCTTTATGGTAAAATGACAGTCTGTGTGAATAAATTCTCTATGGCCTCAGATAGACCTCAGCTCCCAATAATCTAATCCTGTGATACATTCTAATTGGTTTGAAAGTACAAATGTAAGTTTTTAATACAGAGAAACAGAAGACTATCTGAAGGGGCTGGACGTTGGAAGCAACCTTAAAAAACTCTGCCTCAGACTGATTAACATAAAGGGAAAAAAAAACCTAACCCATTTGTTCAATTTTTCTCTGATCTTCAGCAATTCAAATAACGGGTCTCCATTATCTATAATTTCCAATTAATTAAATCATTATAAAGAGTACTGTAAACTGTGAGACCCCACAGATCTTCATGACTTACACAGTTTGCTGCTAGAGAGCAACTTGTGTTTGGCTGTTGCTCTCTTTCCAAAAACAACATACCCTTTCCAAGTGCTGCAGGTGGAGTTTGAACTGGTCTTTAACGCACAACCAGCCTGTTCTTTCCATTTGGATTGTCATTTAAAAATGCAAACCAGCCTTACAGGGCCCTGCGAACTTCTCTGACAGGTCAGTAGGAACCCTGTCATTATCTGCCACGGGCATGGGAAGAGATCCTCAGTGCTCAGCACGTTATTTTCTTTTTGGCTTAGAAGCGTACGTGTCTGAAGTCTGCATGGTATACCTGTTGTGAGAGCAGAGTGAGACAGTTGTTTGAAAGAAAGTTATGGTGGCAAGAGAGGATCTGTGAAGTGCTGCCTGTTTGTACACTGCTCTGGAAGACGTGGTGCATGAACCATGTTAGTACCTCCTTGAGTTCGGCTGGGAGCCAAATCCAGTGGGTCGTTCCCAAGAATCACACCCTGGTGTCAATTGTCTCATATAAAGGATAGTTATGGGCAAGAGCTGGGCTTTTGTACTATTTTGTTGATTTAGCTTTCTACCCTGCATAGGAATGTTCTCCATCCAGGAAAAAAAAAAAAAATTCTGTCTCTTTTTGCCAGAATCTGTTTTTTGGTTGACTAAGTGGCATCCTGACTCATTTGTGATTAGGGGAGGGTGTAGGTTGGAAGAGGATTTACTGAAGAAGTTGTATTATCTTAAAGTAGATCTATACAAAGAAATATTTAAGCAATACTCTGTCTGTCTTTGTGTAGAGTTTCAACCTCCAAACAAGTTTCAAATGGGGTTTTACAAAAGTCTCGTCAGTAATTTCAGAGTAATGGGAGAGGCAGCGTATTTGCTGAATCTGAAGAGCCTTAGAAGGGATTGACTTAACATTCAGGGCCAGAAAGCCACCTCATACCAACTTGGTAGGAAAGGCTAAGAGTTCAAAGTGATCTTGACTACTGGAGAAATGATCTGACATGAAGAGAGTATGATTCAACAAGAACACATGCAGAGTACTGTATGAAATGAAGAGATATCGAATCTGCCAGAATAGGATGAAAAACAAGAGCTAAAAAAAACATTTTCCAGAAAAGAGTTCAGGGAGACCATAGGGGATTGTTATCTAAAACTTGTTAGCATTCTCCCAGTATTGTGGAAAAGCAGATATCCTATTGGAACTGGTGAACAGGAACATTGTGTCTAAAACGTGAAGTGACCCTTCTCGTCAGTGCTGACAAGGCGCAGGATGGTGTCTGGTTTTGTGCGCCGCATTGCAGAAGGACACGGGTTGGATCAGGAGAAAACAACAAAATCAGAAGTTTAGAAAACCTAATTTTAAAGAAAGACAAGGTTACTGCTTTGTTTAGTACAAAGAGGAGGCACGGTAAGTCTTCCAACGGGTAGAAAGATGCTATAAAGGGAAATAGAAGAGACTATTCTCTGGATTGACGGAGTGGGACAGAAAATAACAGCCTGAATTGCAGCAAAAATACTTCAGGTTAGATATGAAGAAAATGTTTCCCAGTGCCAGGTTGCCTGGGAAGTTAAGGGAACTGAACCCAGGTCTCCCATGCCTTTTGATACATGATGTAACTGCTCAGCTGCTGCACAAAATCTGAATACCTCGTCTTGTGGCCACAGCAGCTACTATGTGCTTTTCTCACGTTGGTCAGCGTATGCCCACAGTGCGTCTAAGCCATAGGGCATGAGGGCCCTTGTCCTTAGGCACTGACATACCTTAAGATGGAATTTCATTGTGGATTGGACATATTCCAGCCCACAGAAATGCAACTGGGCTCATACACACCCATGTTGGCCTGGTTGAATTTAGGACACTAGAAAACAGGCAACTTGAACCACTGCTTGAGGTATTATTGCCTGCAACAGTCTGAATCTTGTCTTCAGCAGAGGCAGCGAAGTACCCAAATAGCGAGGTAATCATCAAGCCATCCTATTATTTAAGAATGTTAGGCTTCTGAATTGTCTGGGAGAGGTAATCAGAAACTGGGTACTAATAATGCAGCAGTACTGCAAGACAGAGTCATAAGTAATAATATATTTGTGCACAAGCTGTTAACTTTGCACTTCTTTTCTTATATTGTGAAGAATTGGACCGACAGCTTCTGGTTTTTTAAGTTCTTTGTGTTACCACAGGATTTTTCTCATAGCATAATCCAGGTGTACATTAAGTAAATCACCAAAATATCATTAGAACTTTAGGGGAAATACATTTATAGCTAAAACAAAAACAAGTAATCTAGTTTGGAAAACCAAAATCTGTTACCCAGTCATGACAAACTGTAGGCCAATTAAGGTGAATTATTTCCACCATTCCTCCTGACTTTTTTTTCTGCCCCTAATAGTGATAGAATATGAATTAAGAAGCGCAAAGCTCTTAGGCACTTTAGATTAAAGCTAAAATATAGTAATGATAGCTTGATGATTGAATGGCGTCTGCCAAACTTCCTCAGGGACTTCAATAATATGAGGGTAATAGATCACTAGAAGTGTTGAACACTGTGTCTGACATGTTTAAATTTATATATCACATTCCTCTAAAATAATAACTAGTAAAAGGTTAAAAGCTTTGGAGGGATGTGGGATATGCATGCAAAATGGTAGAATAGGTGATAGTTTGAACTGGTAGTACCAGTTAAGTAGCTCAAGATTACCCGCTAGTGTAAATACGTTAAAAGGGAACTTAATTATAACATCTTTAACCATGTTTCCTTTCAAATTCATTTTTAGAATGCGAAAGTGGTTTAGGTGAATGTATTTCAGTTGCCTACTGATATGGACTAGGAACCACTGCTCAGCTTAGTGGATGGCCACCCACGAACTACTTTAGATCCATCATTTTGGATCTGTACAGTCAAAAATTATGTCATACCTTCATTTCTGGCAGCTAAAAGAGAATCAATAGTCTTGCCACTGGGTGCTAAGAATGTTACAATTCATCCTCTGATTAAGTTCTTTGAAGGAAGAGACACCTCAAAGGCAAATGCAGCTTTGCTTGTAATAAGGTGACCACCTTCCTTGCCTCTGGGTGCAGCAGGTCTCTGCAGAAGCCACGCTGTCTGCTCCTGGGGAATCTCGAGGTAAAGAGGAGCATCTCTTGCTCAAAACATGGGAGAGAAGTTCTTGCAGTTTTCACTCATTAAACTGGGAAAGTCAACAATGGATTTATGAGTAGCTTGTGGAGCAAGGATTAAAATAAGCTAAATAACAGAGGTCTATAAAATAACCCAGTTGATATATATGTCATAGTTTGTGGAAAGGTACGTAAAAGAACATTGGTCTTGGACTGTTGATGGTTTTGATGAACTGTTCTAAAATGTAGTTCATGCTTGGCACACACAGCAGCTGATGGACTCAGAATATGAGCACTACAGCCAAGAAACAGTAACGTAAATGCAGTAATTCACACTCAGGTGGGGCCAGTCAGGTGCACTCTGTTGTACAAGTCCTTGCCCTGTGCCGTCACATATTGATAATGCTGTGACAACGGCAGAAGAGTCCCTTTCCTCTTCTCCACAAACTTACCAAATCCTTTCTTTCCTTGTTGTGACGAGTCTGCTTGCTGCTCTCTCTCCATGTTGCTGTCGGTGACTAGCATATGCCATAGCTCAGCCATAGTCACGACGCTGCCATATGTTTGTAACCAGGAGGGAATGGCATCGGGCCAGACTGCCCGTCCTGCCTTGTGGGTGTTTCCTGGAAATGTCGTTTGCTTTGGACTGTTGTCTCACTGGCAAAACTCAAGAGCCTTTGGGAATCCCAAAGTTTCTGTTCTTCACGGGATGGAAGAGTGGATATTACCTAGACTCATGCTCATATTTCGTGTGAACTATGTGGTACAAATCCTCCTCGGGTTACTTTTTGGCCGTGGAACTGTGCAGTAATAGTAGATATATATGATGCCGTGCATTGCTCTAACAAATGTAGCAAAACTTGGAGTTTTGTTTCTGTCAGACTGCTTTCATAGTGCAGTATCATGTAACTTCATTTAACAACTGAAGGTCATGAAGTACATGTGGCTTAGCTTTTTGTTCTATGCAACTTTGATCAGTAACAGCATAGTCATTATACTGGAAAATAATACTGAGAAACAGAGGACAGAAAGAGAAATAATGATAGCTTTGGAAAAGTAAGGATTTGGGAAATACTACAGACTTAGTTGCTACTACTCTTACTGAAAATACAATCATTAGCTTCAGTGTGACCAGGACTGGGACCCTGAAGTTAATTAGAACTGTTCTTATTTATGCAAATGTCTGTTAGATGGCCCACTGTTTATTTGAATGGAATTTATATTTACAAGGGGCTCTAAGACATGTCTGTTCCTGTTAAAGCCTTTTTTGTTTGTTTGTTTTCATTTTCTTTTTTTTTACTTTTCATTCCCTTCTTTGGGTTTCCTTCCCTTAATCATTTTTCTTTCTCGTTTTTCTTTTCCCTTATACGTACAAATTTATGACAGAACTAAGTGATGGCCTGTTTCTCCTCCCTTGTCCTCACATTGATCTCCTTGCTCCAGCAGGCGTGCCCACCACTGGCAGCCGGTGCCCACCTGACTGCGTCAACACGGCCCCGGAGCAGGGAGCGGCGGGCGGCTGCATACCGCAGGGTAGCTCACTGGCAGGAGGCCTCCTCCTGCTTCATTCAGACATGTCAGGACAGCAGCTTGACATGCTTTCTGAAAATACAAAGCGAAATGAAAAGCTTCTCCCGGTGCTTTTCAAACGCTGCAGTGGAGATGTCTCCAAAAGGCAGTACCGAGAGTTTCTCTAATGCCGTTTGTGTTCGAAAGTGCGCGGGGAGCAGGTGTGCTCCCTTGGCAGCCACGTGGATATCCCAGAGCTCCACCTCCCAAAAGACAGAAAAAATAATAGCTCAGTAGGTAATCTACCTTAAAAGTCAAGAGGCAAATTAGGGATGCCAAGTAGAAGAAGGGAGAGAGATTTTCTTGCTCCAGAATGTTTTGTCAAAGATCCACTAGAAGGCTTACTGTAAAGGTCAATGAAAGCCTGTACGTACCTAAAGCAGTGGGACAAGAACTAATGAGATAATATTGTTAACATAATCGCTGTCAAAAGATGACTCTCCCAGTTACCCCTGACATGAGTTGAACCCTTCCAGAGACAACCATGGGAATTGTTGAATTCTCCTTTACTTCCTTCACATAAGGAGATCACCAAAGTCACAAGTAGTTCATTGCACAAGATTTAGCTTCTGTTGTGGAATCACAAAACTGAAAATATGAGTCACATATTCTTAAATAGCAGTGGCTTTCTTCTTCACGTGTGAAGTTCTTATTTATACTCTTAGTTTTTAGTCGAGTTTTTATCTAATAAGTACTATCAACTAATTGCCAGGAGTACATTCCTTTACTTCTTTTAAATAGGAAATAAAGCTATTATGTTTTTCCCTGATCTTTCCGCTTTCGCTCCTTCTGAGCTGAGAGGTACAAAGTCATTCCCATCTCTGTTTCAGGAAGGAACATGTAGCATTGTCTCAGAGTGTGACATCACTGGATGGAAGAGTGGGTGTTTCTGTTCTCAAATGAAACGGCACATTTTCAATAATATTCATTAGTTCAGCCCTGATAAAAAGTTATTAAAATTATGTTTAAAGTTTATAAAATGAGAGCAGAGTCATTTAACGGTATAATTCTTTTGCAGGTCTCTGTTAGAGAGCATAGCTGCAGATTTAAAGGCATCCTGATGAGCGTTTGCATTTGTAAACCTCATATGAATTTCAGGCATGGCTAGTGGGACATCAGATCAATGAAATTTTCAGTTTATCTTGGTAGCTTGCAAGAGGCAGAATTCTATCTGCACGTTTCAGGACTATTGGAAAGTTTCATGAGCATTTTATTTTAGCCAGCTCTCTCAAAACCCCATGAATAAGTAAAGCTTTACATAGCATTAAAAAAAATAGTACTGTGTAAAAATTGAGATGGCATCCTATTTTGGAGACAATACATAATATAATAAATAAGATGAAAAGGTTAATTCAAAATGGGGAAGCAGGTGCAGTGTATGTGAAAGAAAGCTACGGAATAGTAGAAATAGTATTGTATAGGTTAGATGCTTTCTCTGGGAGGACAAGTAATGTGCATGTTGCTTCATTTATACATTCTTCATATGCCACAAAATATTTTTGTCATGTCTGCTTTCTTTTGAGGTTTTGAGGTATTGAGTCATGACAGCAGTTGTGGCTTGCCTGAAAATTTTGCTGAGAATCCATCTACTGTGTGTTTTATTCCTGCATCTGATTAACTCCACTGTAGCATAATCTTTTGGGGCAATTTTCATTATGTATTTGCAGTTTCTCACTTTAAGGAGCAGTTGCTCTATTGCCATTTTGATTGTAGTGGTTTAGGGATCTGTTTGATGTTGTAAAGCCTGAAAACAATCACGAGGTATTTCAAACATGATCTTCTCTATGTAAATGAAGAGATCAATGTTCTTCTAGTCCAGTTTCCAGCTCTGATATACTTCATGAAAGCGCCTGTTTTCATCTCCCATGTAGTTTCATGAGTACTCTCTTACTTTCTGACTCCAAAGTGGTTGTTTCATGTCTGATCCAAAGAGACCTCTCTCTTATTTCCTCTACTCTGACCTTTTTATTTGCCAAAAAAAAGAAGCTGATAAACACTGTGTACTTGGATATGTAGAAAGAGGAGGAATAGCTCCTTCTGACTAATTTAATACTACGTACACTTTTGAAATTGCTGGGACTCAAAAAAGTTTTGGACTGGCCACATTCACAGTGGTGAATTTTATCCACAGAGGTCTCTAGGAGTTCAGGAGTTAAATGCTGTGCTTTCCCAGAGATTAGAATTTCCTCCTCCCCCATGTCTAATTGAAGGGTACATATCTACAATCTACTTTGAACAGATTTTGCATTTGCTGCACTCAATGTAATATGTCAGATTAAAGCCTAATTGATATTAATTGTCAGTTTGACAGCTATTTACGTAATACACCTGTGATTTGTCCATGCTGCAACATCAAAGAACAATGAAGTCCATTGTCGATCTTTTTCTTTTTTTTTCCCTCTCTGGAAGACCAATTAATTGTTCAAGAGTAAATATGAAGTACCTTTCAGGAGGTTTGCCCTAGTGTGTTTCCTGCCCAGTTGTGATGTGACTAACAGTAGAACCAACTTATGCTGATTTTGTAATGGCAATTCGAAAAAGATCAGGGATCACTTTGAAGCGCATGTTTTCTGATAAACAAGTTCCAAATTCTCATCATCCTGCTATGAAACGGTCCTTTCACATCTTGTAGCATGTGGGATCTGACTCACCTTTGCATTATGTTCTTCAGTTTTATCTTGATTGTAACTCCCATTGACTTAATCACACTGGCATAAGGATGGAATGGGGAAATGGTGAATCACTCCCACTAACAAATCCATTGTGAAAATATGGGAGCAGTCCTTTTTGTCTTCAGGGATGTTTATCAGATGGACTACACTCCAGAGCGGGGTGACTCTGCTAGCCAGAGTCAGGTATGCTTTGCTGTTTTAGCAACTTGCAAAAAAACTGAGGTATAGTCACCGTACCATACCTCAGTGCAAAAACCAAATATGGATCAGAAGTCTGTAACTAGAAAGGGGAAATTACAAAGTAGAAACTCCATGTCATTGATAAGGCAGGATATGGTGCTTTGAAGACAATATTGAATATGATTCTGAGATTATTTTTGGCAAACGTGCAGCATATGCAGTGTAAAGTTACTTATGGAAGAGATGAGGAGGAGAGAAAATAATTTAAGATGGTAACTTAGGCCCAGACTAAAATACAATGGAGGAAATGCAGAAATAAACGTATTTTAACTATCAAAGTCTTAGGAGCAACTGTAGTCCCTCTACTGCAAGGGACATGAGATTTTGAGGCTCCAGAAAGACCTGGGATCATGGCATCCTTGAAGCTGGTGCTGCAGCATGGATATGGGAGGAGAGTGCTGCAGAGAATATGGGCTGCCCTTGCCAGCCGTGGGATCTCTGAGGGCTGTTTGAAGGCCTGAGATGTAACATGATTCTTCATACCCCAGGTTATGTCTGGCAGGCAAGATTTAACCTTTAACTGGCATGATTTCAGTTATATCAACAAGAGATCTCGGTCTTCTGCCACAAACAAACAACTGTAAATTAACTGGTCTGAGTAATTGAACAGGGGTTTGTTTGTTTGTTTATTTCAATTACTGTTTGTGATAGCAGTGGGTGGAAATGAGATCTTGCCACTGCTTTCTGCTGTCTGTCAGATTTGGAGCTTTGTTCCTCTCTGAATCTTTGTATTGCGTGCTGTTCTTCATCGTATTTATCCACTACTTCTTGAAGATCTCTTTATTTTTCATTCCTGAGGATCTAGTGTGTCACACTGGGCATTGTAGTACTCTTGATGTAAGAACACTATCAGCTTTTTCAAATCTTCTGTTAGATCAGTAATTTTTTCCTAGTTTTTCTTTTATTAGTTAATCTTTTTCCAATATTTTTGGGTCCTTTATATTCCTCTGAATTTTTTTTTGCAGGCAAAGTCTTTTCATTTTCATCACATTCCAGCATTCTGATCTCTATAGCATCCTTGATATGTCACATGTGCCAGTTTTGGTTGTTCTCAAGGTGTCCTTTGCTTAGAAGTCTTCCAATTTCTCAAAATGCTACATTCACACATATTGTTGTGACTACAACTACCTTTTATTTTAAACGTCATTGTCTTCATGCAAAAATTATTATATAAAATGTCCTATGAGCCTGGATCTTCTTCAGTTTATCTTGCCATGCGACTCTTCCAGGGTTTACTGTTTAATCCCATGGCATCAGCGTCAAGTATTTGTTCTTTTGCTTTGCCCTCTCACTCTGTATAAGCTAGTGATTACTTTGCTATGTATTTTTTACTTCCTGTATTACATCTGTGAGCACCCTAGTCCACTAAAATACCCTTTGCTCCATACCTCTGTGCGTGTTTTACCCTGAAAGGTCAATATGTTGTTCCCAGTTCTGCTTGTTGTTGCACTGATGGAAACGTATTCCTACCACCTTGTTCCTCATTCCCAAGTAATAAATGCAGACCTAGTTTACATAGGTGACAACTGAGCTTTAAGCCTCTGTTCCACTTTCCGTTCTTAATTTGGTTTCTGTGACCTAGTATTTGTCCCCTCCTCAGCCATCACCTCATGGCTCTGAAGCTGAGTCATGGTCCAGCTTGACTCTTGGGCATTTTCCCAGTGTTCAGCATTGCTGCTGTGAGGTTTTATTTTGGATGCCTTCTCGTGGGTTCTGATGTCTGCAAGAGCCACTCAGAGCCATGAAGGCATTAGGCAGCCAGGCCAGCTGCCTGTGAAACACCTGTGGTACGGAGGAGCTCCCTGACCCTGCCTCATGAGAGGCTGTCACTGTGTCTTTAACAACTGGTACTGCATCTGTCTCTGTGTGTGTGTGTGTGTGTGTCTCTCCGAGAAGGCAAAACCAGACTGTTAAAAGACTCTTTCATCAACTCATGTTGGCTCAAAGTGTGAATAAGCCTTGTTTAAGATGGGTGTCCAGGCTGTTTACATTGGCTTTTGAACTACAGCCAAATTAGATTTTCTGAGGAGGTTGCTATTGCTTTCTAAAGATGTAACCCCCTATCTTTGTTCATCTACTTGAAGGTATTTATTAATCACTGTTTGTGTTTGGCAGAAGAACAACAAGTAAAATAGAAGCTTTGTATTTTACATGGTCTTGGTAAATGTGTATTAAAATACAACATCCTTTTATTTGAGCAATATTCATAAGAGAGAATATTAATTATTATTAGCGTTAGAATATTACTGGTTTGCTTTATGCCTTAGGAGATGACAGTCTCTGCGGTAGCATTAATTAAAATGTAGCTTGGCTGTGTAGGCAGAAAGCAAATAATCTCCTAGCAGATTATTCAACATTAGCATACAGTCTTCCATCTTGCACTGTACTTTCAAAGCAGTTCTCATCCACCGTACTGCAACCTTGCATTAACCTTATGTTAACAAATTTATAACTTGGAAATTATTCTGCTGACATCAGTGGTGTTACACCATGCAAAACCTGTTTAAAATTAGATCCGAGGTATTTCATTTTTTAAATTTTAAAATGTGTTCTAAATAGTATTCACATGCTTTAGTAATTGATGGTTTGGGATTACTTTGCTTTCTCTAGTTCAAAAATGAGGGGGTTTTAAAGGTTTTAGTCTGTTTTTCCCTCTCTTCTTTTTACACTTAAGATTGCTCCCTTAAGCAAAAATCACTGATTTCCTATCTTCCCCTTGCAATCCAGTTGGATTGCAAGGGGAAGATAGGAAATCATATTATGAACCCACAAACTGAATTGTCTGCCAGTTCATTCTTGAATATAGATTCTTTTTAATGCAAGTAGAGCATGCAGGAGTCTCCTGCTTTATGAAACAGAAACTGCCAGTCTGTCTATCTGTCTGTGTACACAGAGTATTACACAGTAGAAAAACAGAAATTAAAGAAAAAAAGTAGAAACTCCATGTGAATTAAAGGAAGTAAGATAGAAAGCCAAATATATTGAAGTTTGGTAACATTGCAGCATCTTGGTTTTGCCCTCTTCTTCATGTGTGGGGAGAGGGGTTACTCACTTGCTTTGTCTGGCCAATACCCAGAGCATGTGAGATGTTTCAGGGATGTTGAACTGTCCAGAAATATAAGCTACCCATCCCTATCAGGTCACCTCTGGGCATGTGCAAACTGCCACATGTCTGTTTTTTCAAAGATACATGAGTTGACCAAGCTGGGGTGAACTTTCACCAGGATGGCAGAACACATACACCTGGCAAAGCTGCCAAAAAAACTGCTGTTTTTGAGTCCTGGCTTTAAAATAAAGGAGGATTAGAGCTTTGGAAACAGTCCACAGTTTTCATCTGGCATCAAATAAGGCATTAGGGAGAAATAACCCACCAGGGGAGGCAACTGTGAGCCAGAGTGGGAGCCACCAGGTCCCATTCTTCCTGTTCCACCCAGGCTGGTCCAAAAAGGGGCTGGTGGGGCAAGAGGGACCTTTTTGATGCATGAGGATGTGGAATGCAGCTTTTCACCCAGTGTCCTGAGAAGCAGAGAAAGGGCAGGCAAACGTGATCCTGGGCCGCTGGGACACCTTCATGAAAGGCTGGATGAGGCTCCGGCAGCAATGTGATGAGCCCACCAGCAGCCCAAAACAAGCAAGCCCTCTCTCTGTAAAAAGTTTTCTTGATAATCTGCTGAGTGACACAGTGTGGTTAGTGCTGTCCTTACGGGCCTCCTCTGTCAACTGCTGCTGCTAACAAGGAAGCCCATGTCAGACACTTGAGGTGAGCCAGTATCCTGCAGTCATCTCAGGTTTATTGGGAGGAGAACCTCCTGGAAATGCGTGAGCTTGTCTAAAATTTCCCCCAGCCCCGCAGCGGTGGCAGTGACAGCCAGGCAGTGGAGCCGAGCCAGCCTTGGGAGCGTGGGAGGAGGAAGAGGATGGGGGGGTCGGGGAGACAGCAGGGAGGCTCAGGTAGCAACCAATCACGGAAAGCCAACCTACACGGGTTGTGCGTATCGCCGGTGTGAAGATACATTTTTTAAAATTGTTTAAGTAGCACCGGAGGCAGTGGTGTGACCTGCAGATGACTTCTCCATTTGGAACTATGGAATGCAGAAGAAAGTGGGGGGGGAAGAAAAATGCTGTGGAAGAGATACATCTATGACTACTTGAGCTGTTCTGTAGGCAATTTTCATTCCTTGAAATTAAAAGGGAAATTTCCTTATTTGGCTTATTTTTAGAAAGTTATTTCCAAGTTTGACATGGCATTGATTTCTCCTTATCTGGATTTCAGATTGCTCTGAACTTTCAAGTATGCTGAGCTTTTACTGTAAACTATTCAAGAGTTTTCATTTTTTTGTTGGTTTTGCTGCTTATTTTGCAGCTTCCAGAGCAATAGAACTTGAGCCTATGATAGCTAGTAATTTGCCTGTTGTTTCAGGTGTTACCAGTAACAATAGTCCTCTCTTCAGTTTCTCTGTGTTACTTCTGTTTTATAACTTTAAGGATTCACAATTGCTCTGGGATTTCTTTTTACAGAGAACTAACTTTAATATCTCTTTTTTCACTTAAGTCTGATAATGGTATGTCCAGTGTGCTGTCCTATTTTCCAAAGCCAAATGATGCCAAGTTTTAACTCTTAAACTGCTGCTTTTATAAGCTCACACATTTCTTTGCAGTCACTTTTGGGGAAAGATAGCCACACGACATTCCTTAAGAGTCACGTCTGTATTTTACCTAGTGTGATTATATGTCATGTGTTCATTGAAAGAAAAGGTTTCTCATTTTTTTATTAACATAGGCAAATCAAAGCAAGCCCGAAGTCAAGGTGGAGGAAGCATAGCATCATTCACCTCGTAAGCTAGTCTCATGATTTTTGAAGGTTTGAATTTGACAGCTGGCCATGCCTTTGTATGTGGCCTGCAAAAGTCCATTCTGATTTTTGGGGGTTTTCACACAAGGTAGCCTGCATTTGTCTCACCCATTGAGGTATCCTGCACAAACAAACAGAGTGTAGGGCATTAATTTGTTCAAGTCCTAGTGAATCTCCTGAGAATAATAGCCCCTGAAGAAGGCAGATGAATCCCTAAAATAAGAGGATAGTGATGTGTTTGCAACATTACCATCGCAAAATTATTTTTGTGGATAGTAGTAGCATGAATAGGGGAAATAGTCTGCCTTCTTTCTAGTGCACCTTGGTCCCTCCATGACAACGTCAGCAGAATTCCTGCCTGGAGAAGAAAATAGGAAATACAGAGTACTTTCTTTTTTTTTTCCAGTGAAAATACTTTCTCCCCCAAAAGGCCATTTTGGTCTTCCCTATTATAAAATGTAAACACTTCTTTATAGTTTGAGTATAACCACACTTTAAACAGCTGCTGCCTCTCACCTGTGCTGCAGCTCTATTTCTGCAGTGAATGAAGCCCTCTCTTCACAGACTGCACATCAACGGCAATTTTGTAACTGCTTTGGGATCCTTTCAGTTGAAAAGCATGATATAAATTTAAGATATTAAATTGTTAAGTAGCATAAGAGCATTACCAGATGCCAATGCTCATGCTATAGCCATGCTGTTAACAGCAAGTTGGCAAATACCTACAGTTCACCTCTGGTGCATCACAAAACCCTTACCATTAATGGCATGTTGAAAGTCATGAGACAGGTTTAGCCCTAGTTCCCACTGTACAGCAGTCCAGAACCTAAGTGATCTTGTGGATAGAAATTTTCTTCTAACTTCCTGCTGTACTGGCATTTTTGGCAAGCTTATATCCATTTGCTCTCATACCACTGGCCTTCACTTAGATAGTTCTTTCCTTTGGTGATGCTATAACATCTTGGCCCAAGTGACTTTAGAGCATGCAGTTATATCACCTCCCAAGTTTTAGTAGAGTTGACTAAACAAAGACAATTTGTCCTCGTGTTCTGTAAGATGGTTCTGCACCCCTTGACCATCCTTGTAAGTCTTCTCCATATCCGTTGCAATTCCATTTTGTTTTCTTTTAACAACACTACCAAGACTAGTATTTAAATACTACACAGTATTTGAAATGAAAGACATGTCAAGCGTCATGTAACACACTAGCAGTGATACTCCCCTACTTTGGCTGAAAACACTTCATACTACACATGCTAAGATTGTGTTTCCCTTTGTGGTTACGTCACGCTTCTGATTCACAGTCACCTGTGATGAACTGGTACTTTCAGGTTCTTCTTTACACCAGTTATTTCAAAACACTGTGAGCCTTCTCTTTCTGGTCTCTGAGTGAATTATCTCAAGCTTTCTTCCTCTTGACTCTCAGCTCCTTTCCATGATGGCAGCCTTCATGCTGAGCCAGTCGTTTCTTTCTAACCTGAGCCTCCTCTGTGCTGATGTTTCTCAAATTTAAGCCATCACCAACTTACTTCAGCTTATTTGTAGTGTTTCTGAAATTATAGAAAACGCCTGTAATGATTCTTACGACTGATAATAGCAACCCCCCACCACTAGCTTCATGCTGGCCTAAGACTTCCCTTTTTGTGACCCACTGCCATCACCCTTTATACCTTTTGTTATTGCTCTGCTGTACCTCATCTTCTCTAGGATAGCTGTTACTCTACCAATGGAAAGAATAAATTAGACTCTGTTGTGCTCTACCATGTCACAGCTAGATGACTCTTAATAGTAAGTGTAGCGTAAAAGCTACTCAGATGCTTCCACGCTGTGCTGTAAGCTAGGAGATAGAAGTATCTTTTATCATGACAGGGCATGGCTGGCTAAATCAATGTTACTTTAGAAAGTTTGCAGGAAAGAGGGACTATACTTTTTTTTCTTTTTTCTCCTCTCTGGGTTTGTTGTTCTATCTCATCTGATCACAAAAGGAGAGAAACAGGTGCTTTCTGCAAGGCAAACAATTTCTGCAAGTCTTAACATTGGTTTTAGTTTTTGTCATTTAAATCTGTACTTTGCTTATTTGCATAAAAGGGCTCTGCTTTAATTTGAATCACAAAAGAACTCTGCACAGAGTTCTAGATTACTTTCTTCCTCTGTGTTGTGTAAAATTATGCACCAGATTGGTTTCTTTTCCTTAGCTGCGTTTTCTTCCCATAGTGGAACACTAGCATTTGTTTAATTTAACAGAAGTTGGATGCTTGATGCTGCTGCTAAGAGTAACCGAGGTAACAGCTCAGGTAAATTAGATCTTGAAAAAAATTCTCCATAATTATTTAAGTAGCAGTAGTTGCTGGTTGGAATTAGGTTTTATGTTTGTTTTGGGGCTTGGGTTGTTGATTTTTTTAAAATTTACGTTAATATTCTTGCTTTGTTACATTCCAAAACAGTAAAACAAGTCAGTAATTTTTTGTCAGCTTTTTATGTGCTTTGTGTTTCAGTGCTCTGAGTCATATTCTGCATGAATGTCCATAAGGATGAAATCGTTGCATTTTGCTTAATGTGTTTCCTTTTTGCACTTGTAGCAGCAGTTCCACCAGCTGGTTTGTTACATTAGTATAACCAACCGAAAGCACAGAGCTTCCATTTTAAAATGAGTGCCAGTCTCAGATGTTTCTTTCTTTCAAGACAGCAGCAGTGAATGAATCTGCAACTAACTTCTTATTATTTTCTAACTCTGGGTCAGGGCTGTTCAGTCTTGCAGAGCATTGATTCTAGTGTGTTTTGCTGCATCAGGGCCAGAGCACTTGCAACCCAGCAAGATGATGATCCTTAATCTGCTGGTTTATCTCCCATTGTTTTACCAACATTTGCAGTACCAAATCAGTTTCATCATTCCAGAGGAGGCAATAAAGCCATCCTAAGCATGATATTACTTTCATTCTTATGCTTACAGTTCTGAACATGTCCCCCTTTATTCAGCCCAGACAGGCTTTGCTGACCATATACTATACCATATGCTATAACTCATGTCCTGCTACTTAGAAACTTTTGATAGGATTAACTGAATTATCCTCAATGTGAAATAGAGCAAACTTTATTAAAAATAAATCTGAAATAGTGGGGTAAAGATGCTCTGTGTTTAAAGGGAGATCTCAGATGAGTGATATATCTGAAAGGGCTTTGAGTTGTGGAGTGCTGAGGGGGCATTCTTTTTAATTGGTGGTGAATTCAGTTTTGGAGATTTTTTCCCATTTGTTTTGTCTTCTAACTCTAAATCTTCACTATTCAGGAACAACTGTGTGAAACAACACAAATCTGTGGTATTTTTAAAACTATTTTGTTCCTGTTTCCAACTCTTCTTGTGCTGACATTCTACAAACTGATTTTCTAAAAGGACTGTCACCATCAATTTTGGTTTTTTTAAAGGACTTTAATTCTTTCAGCATGTCCATATGGTTTTATAAAGCCCCAGATACACAGCAAATCCCCTTGGTGTTGTAAGACAAGATTGCTGTTAAAAAATGTTTAGGCTTAGTCAGCTTCTTCTCACTACTGAAGTCATGAGGGACTCTGGGAAATGGTGTTTATACTAAGCTTAAATTGATAGGGCAAGTTTAATGCAATCAGGTCAAAGGTACAACTGCTTAGCTAGTCTCATCAACCACTCGGGTTTCAGCATCAGTTTATAAGAAAAGGCCTGTAATGATAACATCTGGCTGCGAGCGCATGGGCTGCATTCTCCATGTGGTGATTGAATGTAATTTAATGGTGGGGAGGAGCAAACTCGAGGGCAGCTTCATTCCTGAATTATGATCCCCGGTAGATAAGGTACAACTGCCAGACTTTGATCACCCCTGTTATCGATTCACTTGATGAAGAGCCTTTCTCCAGCATCGAATGGACAGAGACATCGTCCTCGAAGGAAGGAGTGCAGCCCATCACAAGGGCTTGCAGAGGGGGGTCAGGTCCAGGAGAAAGGTTATTGGCTTCTTGGTGCACGTGTGTGGGGCTGATTGCTGGTCAGACACTGCTGTCAGCAAGAGCCGGGTGACCCAGGACAACGCTGAGGAAACATGCTAGACAGAAGAATCATAGAATCATAGAACAATTCAGGTTGGAAAAGACCCTTGGGATCATCGAGTCCAACCATTAACCTTACACTACAAGTTCACCCCTAAACTGTATCACCCAACACCACATCTAAGCGACACTTGAACACATCCAGGAATGGCGACTTAACCACCTCCCTAGGCAGTCTATTCCAGGGTCTGACCACTCCTTCCATGAAGAATTTCTTCCTAATGTCCAGCCTAAACTTGCCCTGTTGCAACTTGCAACCATTCCCCCTGGTTCTGTCCCTAATTACCTGTGAGAAGAGACCAGCACTAACCTCTCTGCAATGACCTTTCAAATAATTTTAGAGCATGGCTGCTCTTCTAACAGGAGAGAACATAACCCATATGTTGCCTGATCTAGTTAAGGGGCATCTCTGCCCATGACAGGGAGGTTGGATTAAATGATCTCTAAGGTCCCTTCCAGCCTAGGCCATTCTGTGAAGTTCATGAAGTTCATAACGCTCAGGTACATATTCCCTCTCTCAACTGTCCAAATTAATGTGTGGCAACCTTGATATTCAAGGTTAATACCAAGCAGGCCCCAAAATACACACTTGTTAGGAGAAGGTAGATACTCAAGACATCCTGAGGGATTTTAATCATTGGCAAGTCTGGTCTGACCTTCTTAATTCAGACCCAAACAAGTGTTTTTGCATACAGAATAAGTTTGGGTTTGTTGGCCAAATAAGGTGGTCAACAGAAAGGTATTGCCTTCATTGCCTTATTTGTACTATATGAAATTTCCTATCGTATCATTTTTGTTCCTTTTCTGAGAAAGTTTCTAGATTTTAATCCACACTGGCTGAAATTTTCTGTGTTAAATGTCAGCCTCAAGCTGAAAAATTTGGGGAATTTCAGCCAAAATGGTTTCCAATAATCATTAGAGAGAAAAAAGAAAATGAAATGAGTTGTCATCAATGGACACCTGTAACACCTTGCTTTGAGGTGGGGGCTTGAAATGTGGTTATGATGTGGCTTGTATGTCATTGATGTACTTTTTTTCTTTTCCTGTGAAAATCACTGCATGTTGTAAGATTTAAAAAGAAATCAGAGTTCACACACATTTAGCAAAAAATCTTTAATTTTTGCAGGTAAAACATCAGAATATTTAATTCATAGTCAGTTAGAGCATGGTGCTGATAACACCAAGGTCGCAGGTTCGATCCCCATTCAGTCCCCATGTCTTGCCTGATCTACTTGAGGGGCGTCCCTGCCCATGACAGGGAGGTTGGATTAAATGATCTCTAAGGTCTCTTCCAGCCTAGGCCATTCTATGATATTCAGGCTTCTGAGGGTTCTAAATGAGATGTGTTATTTCTGGGGATCATGAAACATGCTCCTTCCACCCTGCCAATACCATTAAATTAAATTGAATGAATCTGAGCCAACAAGTGGCATTCTCTGCAGTTAGAGGAACCACTTGGTACGGAAGACCAACCTTGTCTCTATTCCCAATTATATTGCTTACACTGAGGCAGCACAGACCTCAAAGCGTAGCAGGTTAGTGATTGTCTGGCCTAACTCTTTTCAGCAAAGGTCCCAAGAAATTTTTCTTGGTTGCATGTGAAACAGAAGTAGGTGCATGTGTCACTCAAAAAAAAAGGAGGATACTCTCCTTTGTCTCAAAGAGCATGTGCAGGTGGGCTGTCTGTGAGTGACAACATTAAGAAGATCTATAACAGCCAATGTGGGACCCAAGTGTTAAATATACCCAGTCTAGTTTCAGCCTACAAGTCCTTCTAATCACATATGGCACAAGCTTTACTCTGGATGGGGGCATGCATTTTTTCCATTTTCTCTGCACATGCGTGTGAACTGTTTCCATGTTTGTGTAAGGGTGTTCTTTAAGATGTGTTTACACTGTGTTTACTGGCATTCAGTTGTATCCAGTAGGGATGTTCTTCATTCATGTCAAACAAAAATAGGATAACTCTTGGCAGTCATCAGGTCTCTGTGTTTTTCAGACATTCATTAAGTAAGAAATTTCAACATACATGTTCTGTCGATAAGGTTTATTACTCCTTTTAAGGAACGAAAACCCAGGGAGACCGGACAATTTAACCATAGGTCAATGGTAGGACAAAACATGGGACCTGACTCCCAGCCTTACTCTCTAATTATGAGGTAGCAGAGTCCTGCTCCCGGGCCAAGGCACACCCTGTTGTAACATCAACTCCTGTATATGCAAATGGGTAGCATTTTACACTCTTTTGTCTTAATACGTATATTTTACTGTGTGTAATTATAAATCAGGTAGTAAGCCACTTTCTAATGGCATGGAAAACAGTCAGCCACAGCTTGGCTGGCACTTCTACAGCTTTGAATTGTCTCGGTAGTTTGCAGCGCTTAGCTTAGCTCGTGTAATGCCTCTTCTCATGCAGATGGGATGAGACCCTACTTAAGGCACTAATGATTATGTACATCATACTTCAGAATGTATAAACTGCCTTTGAACATACTGGAAAAGCTAAAATACCAACTGTTAAACCAATGAATCATACTTTGCAAGGGACTGTTTTCACATATAATATATAAAATCCAACTGTATATGTATAGGGAGGGTGAATATTTACACATCACATGTGTAAGATATAAATGATCCTGATGAACACGACTGAAGTAAATTATGTTAATGCTTCAGTAAGAACTATTTCTACATTAGTTTCAAAATGTTTTTGTTATACTGTAGATTCAGTGTCAGGAAGATGAAGGAATCTGGGCTTTTAACAGCAACCTCCACACTGCAGTGTGACTCTAGGGGGATGTTCAAAATTAAACATTTGGTTTAAGCATTAAACACTGAAGTTTTCTTTTTAATTCCTAGGCCTGCATAAAAGCAGATTGGAAAACAGTTTACAGTACTTCCTATTGGGGGCTTCCACACCAACAATGTCACAAATTACATCACTTTTCTGCTATTTGTTTTTTCTTGCTTTTCAAGATGAAGTCTTTAAATAGCCAGCATGTAATTTTCCTGGTAATAAGTGATAACCTTTAAAACAAGCCGATTTTTCTTTCAAGAGAAGGATGCTTCTGTCCCGCCTCCAAGTGAGTTGACTTTGTCAAGGGAAACCGACATCCATCCCCCAAGTCTGGCCAGTCCTGAAAGGTGTGGAAGGATTCATCACTAGAGGGAGTCGTCGTGTTCTCCGTTACCCTGCTCTGTAGTCTGAGAGGGGTAGGGCTTGCGATGGATGGTTTTGGTCCCTCGGTGAATGGTCCCCTGCAGCTGTCTGCAGGAAAGGTGGTCTGCCCCATGCTGTCGGCTCCAAGTCAGGAGATCCTGTTGACCTTTTTCTTATCTTGTGCTCCAGGTGTCTCTTCCCAGGTGAAGGACCAAGGAGAAATGGCAGCCTTCATGCTCCCTCTGCCTCCGCTGGCATTAGACCCCATCTTGAAGGCTTTGCACTTGGGAGAGGGACTAGCTAACACATGGTCTTGCTCTACAATAAGGGTGATGGGACAAAAAACAACGTGGGAGGAGAAATTGTAATGGATAAGGGAGAGGGAAAAAAACCTTCAGAAAAATGGGGAAGGGAAGAAATAGCAAAAGTCTGAAAGTCCCAGTAGGATGAATGGAATATATGGTAAGAGAAAGACATGTAAGGGAAATGTACGTAAATGGAGGTGATTTAGAGGGGAATATGGCAAGTGGAAAAGAGGTGGGCCAAGAAGGAAACAGAAACAGCCACAGGAAGATGAGGAGAGATCATGATTAGGGGGCTGATTAGCTCAGTCAGTTGAGCATGGTGCTAACTACGCTAAGGTCGCGGGTTCAATTCCCGTTTGGGCCCCATGTGCTTTCTGATCTAGTCGAGAGGTGGTGTCCCTGGCGGCAGGGAGGCTGGACTAAAATGATCTCTAAGGTCCCTTCCAGCTTAGGCCATTCTATGATTCTATGATGATTTCTTAATAGGGAAGATATATTAAAACCTTAGGGAGGGGAAAAGGAACATTTTTATTAACAGAGTATTTGTGGCACTGAAGTAAAAATTACATTAATCAAAAAATCTTCACTGTCCATCAGCAAAAGCTGAAGTGCCATACTTACATTGAAGACTTATAGCAAATTGAGGAACGCAATAATTGAGAACTAAACAGAAGTTTAGATGACCAGTTTGAATATATGACGGGCAAAGGAGACAGCACAAGAAACAAGCTGTTTAGGTTTCGTATTGCATTACAGCAAACTTTGCTTTCCACTGGGTAGAGTAACCAGTACCTCCCGCTATGGCTAGATACATAAGAAATTCTACAAGGGTAGATTAATCCAGGTCTGTGTTCCAGTCTCAGCTGGGCACGTTGACTAAGGCTACTCTTAACACCATTCTTTCCAAAGTGGCATGAGCTGTGAGAGAGGTTCGTAGTTGCTTTTTCTCCTTGGGCCAGGTCCCTGCGACATACTTATCTGTGGTCTCCAGACTCTTGGAAAGATACCCCTGCTCTAGAACATTCTTCTTATTTTCAGCTCCTTGAGTGCACTGCATTTACTCTTGCGTAGTCTGCTGTAGTGTTTCCATGCGTGAAAATTATTGGGGGAAATATACAAAACCACGTGGATTTGGTACAGGCTTATTCGTATTTTTAAACAGAATGTAATTTGCTATTGGCAAATTAATCTCATTTATCCTGGTTTCATTTGTTTAAATCATGTGAGTAAAGTTATTCATGTGCAAAGGAGTTGGCAAATGCTGCCAAATCCACTAATACATCTGGCTGCTGAACACAGCATTTGGAAAAGGAGTTATCTGCCATCCTCGTTTTGTAGTATGCTCATTTCCATGACAACCCACTGTGATATTGTAGAAACTTATGTCTTTGCCTGGAGAAAAAGCAAAAAGAAATTATTAACCTGCCAGTATCACACAGGGAATACAAAAAATCTAGTGAGCAGGACAGATTTACAAGACTGAAGTCTTGTCGGTGGTGGAAGTCGTCCCACTAACCTGTTGCACAATATATTTAAAATTGAATTCTAAGTCTTCACATTTGTCTTTTTATTTTTATCAGCTTTCATTTAGGAGAAGTTATTGACACTGCTCTAGCTCTCTTGTGCATGTGCGTGTGGCTACAATACATAGATAAATCGTAATCATACTTAAGAATTCTAGACTGGGGGATCCCACGTGCTGCAAATGACACCAGAGTGGCTGCAGTATTTTCACAGGATTTTGTTGATTTGTGTAGAATATCAGAGTAGTATTATCTTCATAAGAGAGCTGTGGGCTGCCCTGACACCTTGCCAGGAGCCCAAGGGCTGTACCGTATTTACGTGAAGTGGAGCACATTGCCACCCTTGGCATTAACACAAAGGTGTGGCCAAAGATCGTGCAGGTGCCAACATGCACTGAGCCACCTTAATTCAAGCAGACAGACCAGAAACTCTGTATTTTCTACAACCATGTACCTGTCTGCCTACCAGGGTGACAGCAAGCCTCATTCTGGCTGCTCTATTTGTATGCTAAGCAAGCAGTTAAAAAAAAACAAAATGCAGCCAGTATAATTATCTTTTATCTCACACGAGTTCAAAAGGAGGGCTTTCCCACTGCCACTCTGTTTTCTTAGCTGTCTGCTCCAGAACCATTTTGGCTGTCGGTGTTTTATGTGGAAAATTAAAGGGGGAATGACTGTCATAGCTTCCTAATGACATATTTGGGTTATTTTATATGCTAAGTCATTCATATCTTTTACAATTTAAAAGCATGCTGACATCATACACATAATAGTCATACAGGACTGCCTGTGTGTTTGCAAATAAATGTTAGAATTCATGGCCATCTATTTTTATCATGCCAAAGATGATTAAATAATTTAGGTCCATTATTTATCAAGCACTTTCTCTGTAAATAGAAATGCCTCTGTCCATACCTGTTAATTGTTAATAGACAAAAGTCCACAGACAACTGTATGTGGCAAGCTTTTGCTTATTATTTATTTACAAATTACACTTGGAGAATCATAAAAGTAATTGTTATGGGAAAATTTTTTTAACATGTATTTGGAAATAATAAGTAGCATTTCAACTCTGCCTAGCACCCCCTCTTAAAGAACAATATTGAACTATTACAGCTTCAGGTCAAGAACATATCTTTTCTCGGCACTACTTACTGTGTTGTAAGTATTGCCTAGTTATCTTCTTTTGTCATGATACTGAGGCTTTTTGGTTTGTTGATACTCTATGAAGTATATGGATTTTACACACTCCAACAGCTTTGTATCACTATAACATACTTCATTAGCTAATGAAGACTGAAGCCAGGAAATTTATTTTCGTTATATATGCAGCTGATCTTCAGTAAATCTGAGAAGTGAAACAGAAATATGCTAAAACATGCTTCTATAATTTTACTACTTTGATTATATCTCTGTGCATGATTATATCCTCACGTGACTGATACAGGGTGTATTTCTTCTCTCAGTCATGTTAATGTACGTGTAGTCTGCTAAATGGAAGACCTAATGGTTTATATGAGTCTTTAATGTTTTGGGGGGGTTTTTAAACCTAACAAGAAATCATATTAATTTAAACCACTTTAAGAACTTAAAAAAAGTAATCTGTGCCATGAGGTATTTTTATATGCAATTTTGTATCAGTTTTAGGAAAGCAAGTTGATGCATCCATTAACTGCTAGAGCTCATGAAATTACGTATCATGTAAGATCGGTCTATAATATGTAGGAAATGCCTGAAAGTCCAACAACCTTTGTATCTGAAATGAAGCAAGCGTCCTCACCTGTTAGAGTCACGGTGTTCAGCTCTGGTGTTGTACCGCACGTCAGAGGTAGTCGGCTGCATGAAGGTGACAAAGCAAAATCCACCAAACCCATAGGCATCTGACTTTGGACAAAAACATCAACCTGCATCTTTTGGAATTAAGTCATGTCAGCAAAACAAAGCTAGCTCATCACATTCTTTAAAGCCTAATTTAAAAATTACACCTGAACAGACATCGCAGCATTTACTTTTATTAGGCGTAGTTATGGTGTTGGATGAAACAGTTATTTCCCATCCGTGGCTGGTTGTGTCGTGTCCTGCTGTGTCAGGTAACAGCTGTTCCCAGAGATGGGGGCTTCATGCTGGGTGCTTTCCCAAGCATTTGGCAGTGGACACCCACGATGAAGCAGCAGTTTACTTCCCAGTTCATGTGTAACATTCCCCGAGCAGACTAGGTGTTCTCAGTAGCGATTTCAGCAAACATGAGGCGCGGTCAGAGTTGTCTTTGCAGAATGGGCAACGCAATCCTCAATTGCTAGCAGGTAAAATACGGGTCTCTTAATCAAAGTGATCCACTGCTCATCTCTTTCAAATCCGACATAATTTAAACTTGTGTGTCTGTTGCTTCTGATTGCAGTGTCATTCAGAGTGTTTGGGTTTCAACACAGTAAGATGGCTGTGGTAGAGAGGGAAATATTTCTTTTCCACTTCTTGTGAAGCAGTGGTCCCATGGATGTGCTTCAGCCTACTAGAAAATAGGCTCTATTTATCTGAAACAACTCAAGATAAAATGCGGCCAGTTGGCATTACATGTCACATCTTTTCAAGCACAACATGTTTTAAAGAGAATAGGCCAAATTCCTTCCCAGCGTAGCTCCACAGAAACCCTTTGGTTTGATTCGGCAGGTAGCCAAATATAAACACTGTTATAGAAAAGATTCATTTGGAATCAAACATGGAAAACTTTTGACTTAGGACGATATCTGAAAAATATTTGCTCAGTGGAATTAAGACATTTGAAATACTTGGCTATGTTCACCTTAGGGTTTATACTAGTTCTAACGAAAATTTCGTGGTGGATGAAAGCCACACATACCCACAGGACTGCAATAAGCAACGCAGGGGAATAGTGACCAAAGTCCTCTTTGCTTCAGTGAGTTGTCTGCAGTTGTCCGTAGATGACCCTCAAAGTAGGACATGCTCACTGGGAAGATGAAATGATTGTGAGGTGAGCAATGAACTAACATATTGTCTTTCCTTCAGGAGATGCCACCTTTTTGAACACACGTGGAACTCCAGTGGGAATTAAAGCTGCATAAATTAAAGTCCTTTCTCCACCAGCTTCCATCTACTAATAATTCCATGCTGAGAATAGGTTTCTTTAAAGGTCTGTTGGTTTTGGGTTTTTTCCCAGTTCATATTCCAATGATGCAATGGCAGGAGACACCCTAGGGTGTTACCACACTTCAAGAGGTGACTTCAAGGCCAGCGACACTCCCTGCATGCAACACTATCTTGCAGTATTGTCTCATACCATTGTTCTCTGTTGCTTAAATATTTGGGGAGGTCCATCGTGCTTTGTCATTGTACTTCAGCCTTTTGGGAAGTATGAAGGGCAGATCTCTAGAATTGAGTGGAATAGTTCAGCACTTGACAGTGACTTGAAAATTCTTCAGCCATGATTTGACATACCAAGTGCCTCTCACAGTTTTAGTAAATTATTCAGTGGTACCCCCAATAATGTACAATTTCTTTGGATACATTGCTGCTTCAAACTGCATTTTGGGAAGAATGACAAGACTGAACTCATGGAAACATCCTCATTTTTAGACCAATATAAACCACTGGGAGCTCTGTTAAAGGCAGAACTGCCAAAAATCAAGATCAGGTCTCTATGGTTCTTGGCATAGGGAAAGCTTCTTGAGTTTGGTTCCCATTAGTTATTTAGCACTTTTAGTATTTTTGTTGCTTCTGTTGCTTCATTCAACTAATTGCCAGGATCTTGAAGAATTTTATTCCATGGAGACAAATGCTATATTATTTTTTCCTAGCACTGTTAAATCAGCAAGAATTACTTGTATGCAATGTTATAATAGCAGTTGAAGTAATGTGATATTATGTGTTTATGCCTTGGTTAAAAACATATCAGTGGCCAAGCTATGTCAAAATGATACTGTGATTCTTTAGCTGCCAATGAAAAAGTAATCATATACTCCAATTTGTTGGAGCATCATTATACACACATACACTCTCACACTCACGGGTCCTACTTATCGGCTGCTGCCTGCTTTTTGGCTGCCAGCAATGACAAGTAGAAATGCCTTCTCAAATTAGTGCCCATTTTAAACCCTTTGGCATAAATATTTTCCATCTCTGTAGGCTTTTGTTAACACTACCCATCATAATGGACAGGGACAGCAATAATATCTGTGACAGCCAAAGCACACTTTCAGGTCCAGGCCTTAACAGTAGTGTAATAAGTTGTAAAAATGTGTACTGACCTTTCAGCGTCATGAGGAAGAGCAAGCTATGAGGCAGAGAGTAGCAGCCATATGTGTGTTGCCTTTGACTTTAGGCTGCCTGGCAGAGATGTGTGAAGTGTCTGATTCAGTTCTTCTCTGCTGTGCAGACACCTGTGATAAAATTTTAACTTCTGTTATATAAAATTTTAACAGAAAACAGCATTCTCTTAAAGCAGGCCTGAAATCTCTGAGATTTGGCATAGGAGTGGACATTTCTCTAAGGTTCAGACTCATGCGGCAGGTGGATCCAGTTGGTCGCAGTTAAAATATGAGGAGAACATTGGGCTAGTTTGGCAGAGAGATACTGCTGCAGGGGTGGGAAGAGGGCCTTCATGCAGAAGTTGTAGTAGTAAATCCTAGTGCAGAATCTCACAACACTGAAATATGTGTCTTGTTCTTGAAACTGACTGGTATGAAAGATAGATTGTGAATGTTTTACTAAGAGAAAGGTGCAGAACCCCAGTAAAGCAATATCAGGTAATATCCTAATTTAAAAAAAAAAAAAAAATTTCTTGGCATTCATGAGAGAGCATTCAAACTTTTATCACATCAACAATTAAAGACATAAGCAGTTAAATGAAGGCTAGCTCCTTAAAAGCGTTGTAGAACACCCATGAAACCCCAGTTTGATTCTCCAGCAAAAAGAATTTCTGCTTATAAAACACAGGAGCTTCTGACTTCGTACATGTGAGGACACTGTTTACATATTGTAAAGAACTGGAATAAAAAAATTAATAATGTATTGAAGACAAAGAAAGTTGGCTAATTTTTTTCTTTTTTTTCTGATAGCTGGTGCTTGCAGTAACAGAAGAAACTAAAAGCTAGTACTTCCAATGTATTTCTTGATTTTGTAAATATAGGCCTGTTGTTCAGAGGTTAACTTTGCAATGGAATATGAGGCTTTAGGTAGAAATATTTCTTAACTTGAAATAGCAATGCCTTAAGTGAAGGGTGAAATAATAATCCTATTATATATAACCTGAAGACAATAGAAATGTCGTAGCAACACTTGCATGCATCTTGCTTGCCTTCTGTGCATACACCTAAGAGATTCATTGCTTTTTTTAAAAATTTCTAGTTATACCCTTTTGTTTAAATACAGTAATCTTAATCAAAAAATGGGGAAGGAAGTTGTATTGCTTGCTGTTTCTTTTCCATTCTGCAGACCAGGCCCTACTTCATCCCCCCAGTGCATTAGTTTCCATCCAGTAAGTACTTTATTACAGGTAGCATGATCATCATCTTGATTACAAGTAGCAGGTCTTGATGGGACATTGTTTGCACACAACCAGGCAGGTGTTAAAGCTCCTTTCATCATCGTAATGACACAGGACCTTCAGTGAGAATGCCTATCTCACAACAGAGAGACGTCCCGTTTATTTTGTAAGTGCGGTCTCTATTCCAGCCCGTTGTGTCCGTGTGGATCCAGAGCATAGCACTTTTCTCCATCATTTATTCTTTCTCCGTGCCGTTCCTTAGTATCTGTAGGATAAGATACCAGTGGAAAAAAAATATATATATAAGCTCAGTCCCTTTATTTCTGTTCCTAGCTACTCAGCACAAGCAGCTCAGTGATTTAGCAGACATGTAGGCACAGTTGGCTTTGGGGAGACAGTTTTGCCACTTAGAGTCCCCTTAGCAGCTGGCCATCTCTCTACAGGAACTCTTGCATAAGAAAAATGCATTTGTGTAACTGAGCAAAACACAGTGGGAGTTTGGTGCTCAGTCCAGGGTGTCCAAGTTCACGAGCCTCATGGAAGGACAGCCTGGATTCCCCGTCAGTTGGGACAGAAATAAGATAATAGATGCAGGTTAAACATGTCTCTGCTGCTACTTGGGGGAAGCATGAGATTTGGAGTGAAGGACCGGTGAGTTCACCATCAGTGCGGTGGAGGAAGCCTGGACTGTACAAGAAGACACTTTCAGGGTCTGTACTCATGGTGCTTTAAGAAGGTGGGAGCTTGGTAAGGTCTGTAGAACTTGAGCTTGCAAAATACGTTCCGTTACAACTCCTCTACCCCAGGCTGGTTCACTCATGATTTTCTGAAACAGTTGTTATTTACACCAAAATTTTCCATGCTTGGTCTTTCTCCAAAGGCAAATTTCATTGTCAGTTTTTAGCAGAAACCCTGCTGCTGCTGCTTGGGTGGGCACATGTAGGGTAGAATGATCTTTGGAAAACATCTGAATTTTATCATGCAGACAGAAAAAAAAATGGCCAAAGTCTGGTATTTGGAATGAATTAAAGCCTTTGCTAATACCAAGCACAGCTGAGCTTTTGCAGGGCAATATTAAGTATATATTGCTTTAACCCATTTGGTTAAGGTCAGGAATTAAGTGATTCAGTGTCGTCCTGGCGAGTTGCAGAAATGCTGTTCCTCCCTGCAGAGGTGATTTGAATATTGAACTACGGTTCAGTTTTGTTGATTTCAACATGTGATGGATCAACCCCTCAATTTAAGAGCAACCTCAATTGTCCAGAGAACTTGCAAGCCCTCCTGGCAGAGTTGTGCAAGACCAGAGAGTTAGTTTGTTTTGTTTTGTTTGATGGGGTTGTAACCTTGCCAAGCGAAGAGGCAGACTGCACATCAGTAAGGACAACTTTTTTTCCATTTTTAGTGCTCTGCTGAGATCACAGCAATCTTCAAGAGGAGATATTTAAGTCTTTTTTTTTAATTATTTTTGGTAACATATCCCTTTGGGGTGTTGAATTACAGCAAAGCTCACATTTCCACTATATACTTTTAGATAAATCAGGAATTTTACTTGAGACTTGCTCTGCAACCTTGGAAAAGTAGTCATTCTGTCTACCTCTAAGAGGACAAGAATTAGGAATTACCTGACAACAAATACTATGTAAAGATAAGAAATCACTATTGTTGTTATAGAAACATGAAACTATGTGAGTTACTAGAAATATTTGTTTTATTACTATCACTGTTATTATTGAATTAGTAGTTGTGGAAAAGATCTGTAATGTAAGAGGAAATAGAGGACTGAAAGGAATAGTTTGATTGACTGAAAAGGAAGAGAAAGGTGTTAGACAATTAAGAATTTTCTTTATGGTCCAGTCCAAGAAAAATATTCAATAAAGTTATATTGGTGGTAATATAGTGATCTTCCTGCTGGCAAAATTGGAGGTAATTCTGCTATCATTTCTCATTATTCTTATCTACTACCGCATAAGTAGCAATCCAGAAGTGCCCTGAGTCAGTTTGTACCCAAAGCTAACATCAGCATCCTTCTTGAAAGCATTCCAGATGGAACAAGGTTCATAAAACAAAACAGAAAGTTGACGGTTTTACTGTGATGCACGTTACAATCAAGTAGTTATCTGACGGATCATCTGCTTTTTATGATCCATGATGAGAAATATAGCTGTCATATGAGGAACAGATTTTTCATAATAAAATTTACCTCTGTAATTTCAGCACCTGAATAAGTGCTGCCTCAGGTGCTGATTGTGCTAGCAAATGCTGTCTGAAGAGTGATTTCCCCATCTGTTTCTCCTCCTTCCACCTAAATGCATGGTTTGGCAACAAGTGTGTTTCTGCAGTTCTCTTTCCTTCGGCAGCTGCTGCTATTAAAAGTTTCATATGAGGAGGTTCTTCTTGGATAACTGGTGGTGCAGGAGTTCACCTGGGGAAAGAAAAGCCTTTGCAAGGTATGTAGGTCAGTGTTTCTGTAGACAGCTAGTGAAGCAATCTCTTGTGGGGAAGTTAACTCCTTGGTGGAGCAAATCGCTTCAAGTCAGGGGCTGAATTCATCCAAGTCATTTTTCTCAGGTTTCCAGTGTAATCAGTGAGATAAAAGCTCCGAGTTTATGCAGATTTTGTATCTCTTTGGTTAGGCTCTTAACTGGACATCTGGGTTAGATGTCTAAAATCACAGCTTTCAAACCCCTCATGCCATATTTATGTACAGAGTTTTCTTGGTGGGAGAAAGCAAGATGCACGTTGAGAGCATAGATCAAAACATTGGGTCCCCAGAAAGCTGCAATGGTTTCACCACTATCTGTAAGGCTTTTGGTATAAATTGCACGGATGTTTAAAGCAAGGAAACCTCTTCGTCTGACGTGATGATTGAGCCACAGGAAAAAATTTTCCTCTCGGATTTGTGTTGCGAACCCCCTAAGTTAGGGAGAGGTCATACGTTTCAGCGCGCTGACAGACACTGTAACATACTGTGCTTTATTCACCCCTGTTCCGCTGGCCTCCAGCAGCCCCCGGTGCCTCTGAATCCCTCTGTCTTTGGCACTTCTGCTGGTGGGACTCTCAGCTGGGGGTGTGGTTTAGCTAAAATGGGTGCTTTTCACCAAAAGAATAAATTATTCCTATACTACTGTCTGAAAAGGGTGGATCTGGAGCCAATTTAGTGAGCATAAGTTACAATTGACTTTGGAAGTAATAACTTATGCTTTGAGCTTCTTTAGATGTATAGCCAAGGAGCTGTCTGGCTGCATGTGTTTTTACACATCTTTCAGCTAAATTAGAAATCCAAGTGCAAAACTGAAACGTGCAGAGATATCTTGGAGATTTGTGACCTTCTCAGAAAGACTTTGGATCCATAAACTAGCCAGAGGGTCTCCTGGCTTCACATACTTCTTTTTCTTTTCTTTTTTTTTTTTTTTGCCACATATGGCACATTGGTAAATAGTAAATGAAGTTTATTGTATCTTAATTAATGAATCTGAGTATAATTTGCCCCAGTCCTGGCAAGCAAACTCTGCTGGAAAGCTGATTAGTGAAGGGAGCCAGCTTATCTGAACACCCACTCCAGAGATGTGACCAAAGATTGAAGTATATATATTCACGTGAAAGGTACAAAAGCCTTAGGAAATGAGAAGACAGGGATTGCCCTGAACTGGGGAACAGGGAGACAAGAGCTGGAGCCTTTAAGGAGAAGACAAGAAAAGTAACAGTGAAAAAGAAAATGAAGTAGAAAAACATCAAAGAGAAGCTTAAAGGAATCATGATTTTGAGATACTGAGCATGTCTGGGGACACTTAGTCCAAGGAGAACCCAAGCTGCATACACATCCTATGTTACGTGTTGATGCTGAGAAGAGACAGAGCTTAAACCAAACCTTGAAGTCAGGGAGAGAAACAGCTGTTGAGTTTAGTGGTCTTTACATCAAGCTAGTGGAACAGGTCTAAATCAAGGAGGTACATAAGGAGTGGGAATAGCAGCAGATGCAGACAGTTCATTTCTTCCTGCTGTCCAATTTGTGAATGTAGCCTGGTGGGATGCTACCAGCAGTGATGATAAACGTTGCAAAGCTTGGCTGTATTTAGCCCACTCGGTCACTGCTTGGCCAGGCTCCTGTTGATTTCAGTGGGAGTCTGCATGAGAACGTGCTAGTCCCTCCTCCCCAGAAATGGGAATTCCCTGCCAAAGTATTCTGTTAGATAGCTTGAGCAAGTGTATTGAATTGCTGGCGTACTTTTAGCACACTAGTTAGCGCTTCTGATGTGGTAAGCTAAATGATTTTGATCTTGAGTGTAGAAAGAGCACTTAGATTTGTGGGAAGAAGACCTTTGTTGCAGAGAGGTGCTGAAGTTTGCATGAAAATACATAACGTAAGGCACACATCTGAGCAAAAATTACCCAAGAACCATCTCTAAATGTGCTTTTAATATGTGGATTTGAATGTGTTAAACATTAGGTATCTTGCTTTGCTTATTTTTCTTCTTGTGAGACAGCCACGAGTCTTCCCTATATTGTACTTTGTCTAATTAATACCCATGCAAAACATTGACCAAGTAGGAGTAAATAAGAGTTGTTTGCACCTTTTGGTTAGATACACGAAATACTCTACAGGGTGTGAAGCAGCTGAAAATGACGCTCTTTTTTACCTTATATTTGCATGCCTGCTAACATAAAAGATCACACGTTGCACACAGTTCCTACACAATAATAATTGCAGGTGGCAAATGTCCCGCTACTCATGTAACTGGTCATTTTTGCATGCAATTACCAGAATTGCATACTCAGTTCCGGTAACTGTGTGCACAAAAATAACCTGCAACAACCTGCTTAGGATTGTTAGTAACATGGTCCAAAGTTTCAGTCTTTATCACTGTGTTGTTTTTTGCTGGTTTTGCAAGGGAATTGAGCTAGGAATTTGGTTGTTGATTATTTGAGCAAAAGGAGGCTTGCATCTACAGGTACTGCTGGGAGGCTGCATGGCTGCATTGAATAAATGCTCAAGAAATAAATACTGAGCTTTTATAATGAACTCATGGCCCAGAAGAGAGATACTGCACCAGTGAAGTTCAAGTAAGGGATAGTTTCTGAAATTTTGCATTTGAAATACAAGCATCTTGAACTAGCAATGTCACAGTGAGGTGTCTTTGCCATAGGTGATTCAAACTCAGGCTGCAGTAGTTCAGAGAACACTTAACTGACATTTCTCTTTTTTGCATATCACTGTTCTCATCAGTTCTAGTACGTGTCTTGTTCCCGCCTAAACAGACTTCTTTGCCTTAAAGGACCCGTGAAGGAAATAATTAAAAAGTACACAGAGGAAAACTGTCTGAGCAGAAGGGGCAGAAATCCAAGGTGGTTTAGGGAGGTGCCCCACACACTCTTTTGGATTATTATTAAATTTTTTCTTACTATTATTTTATGATGCTGCTTATGTTTAATCACTTGTGTTTTCCTAAACTGTGTGACAGGCATAATTTGAAGAGCAATAGTAACGATCAAACTGTGGAAGTGCCAGCTGCTGCCCACGTGCTCGAGCAGGCAGTGTCAGGAGACAGTGCTGTCTCTTGATGAGACCTGAACTTCTTTTTCCTGTTGATGAAAATGATCCTGACTGTAATTATTTAAATATAAATGATGTCAAAAGATGCTATGAAAAGTCAGAGCTCTGTCAGTTCACTGCCTGCACAGAATAGTAAGTTCATGGGACTTTACTGCTGTTAAAATATATACTGCTATAGTTTAAAAAGATACAGTTAGTTTATTTGGGGTGGGGTTTTTTTAGTGTAAACTGCCAGACAGCCCATCTAGGCTAATATGATTTATTTCTTTTTTATATCAGTGAACAATTTCAGTCTTTATATTTTCAAGTCAAACCTCAAGACCACAGAAATCAGCAATTCTGCCATATACCATGTGCTAGTGTATTGTGAATGTCATTTAGAAGCTGTAGTATCATTTCAGTTTGGGGTTTTTTCTTACTAAAGCTTTTGGTCGTTTCATGCTTCAGCTGTGTGCTAGTGCAGTGAGATGGTGTGGGTAGCACTGTTCAG